>NC_079897.1:1287335-1450418 GCF_024868665.1 Triplophysa rosa
ACATGATGTGTTATTGCTAAACATTCTAAAAACAAGAAAATATTTATTTTCATGAAGATAATAAAATATACTACATATTAAATCTTGAAAACATTTAAACATTGCAAAAATAATATCTGTAATGAGGCGGTGATGGCTGAATATTTTATATATAAATTATTCAGTAAACCATTTATAAAAGGATTTAGGACTGCAGAAACACATCACAGCATGTTTACTACAGTGTGTGTGTGCGTGTGTGTGTGCGTGTGTGTGTGTGTGTGTGTGTGTGTGTGTGTGTGTGTGTGTGTGCGCGTGTGTGTGCGTGCGTGCGCGTGTGTAATTAGCACAGCTCTGCTGTAATGTGTGACAGGATGATTTAATGAGCATCTTCGGAGGCTGAAGAATATTTCAGAGACACGACGCATCTGCTTCAACAGTCCACAACACAAAAAGAAATACACAAATGCACTTACAACGTTCTTCACGTAGTGCAAAGATATAATGAGCAGCACACTCACACATACATACATGCACACAAACACACCGGCACACACACACAGACGCACAACCACTGACATACACAGATGCACACATACGTACGTACACACAGACGCACAAACATTCATACACACACACAGATGAACACAGACACACACAGAAAAACAAACACACACACACATAGCAGGGAAACATCTGCTGTTTGATGAACACCTCAGGTGAAGGACACTGCGAGATAAACAAAGCGATACACAATGTTCAACAATAAATGTAAAACTCTTCCACTAACACAAACATGTGCGGCTCGCATTTCACCTTCAGCGTTCTTTCTACAGTTAACAAACTGTCTTACGTTTTCATTTTTAATTCTAAGAATCAACCTTCAGGTTCATGCCTACAGCCCCTCAGAATTTACCCGCTCAGACGTAACACGCTAGTCTAGACGTATGACAAAACCCAGACGTTACACTCACATACCGTCTACATCCAAACCACAGAGAGCAGGTGTAGACGCACAACCCTTCTGGGATTATTCACCATCGATGGAGAAAAACACTACAGCAGAAATTGTGCGGTGAAGCTTTGTGCGTCGAGTTAGCAGCTCAAAGAGTTTGACCCTCGGGGAACACACAAACTGATCAAACGTACAGCCTGTAATGCACTTTAAATCGCTGTGGATAAAAGCGTCTGGCAAATGCATTAAAAATGTTACAAATCTCAACAGTTTGGAATGAAGATGTCCGGAGGGACGACACAGCGGTTTGACAGACGGCCAGACTCTTAATACATTCAGTCTCAGCGAGAGGCCGTGAAAGATCAGGCCGCGGTTTAAAAATGCATAAGGCTGTAAAAGCGCAGACCCTATAAAACACTGACTAATGTCTGGCTGCTGCTTTGAAGGTGAAGCGTGGATTTGGGCACAGCAAGCCGCACTGAACACAACTACAAAAACAGCGATCAAATACTCCCGTCCCAAACGAATGCTATTACTCAATCTGGTGTTTTCCAGCTTATTTGTCTGCTCAAAAAACCAAATCAGAGTTATAATACTCTATAAAAACTCAAACCCAAATAATAGAAACCACAAAAGATTGTGTATACTTTTGTAATATTAAAAATGAAAAATAATCTATTATACTATAGTGATCCACTGCAACAATAGTAAATTAATAAACTGTACTAATATTATTACTTTAGAATGTTTCAAATAATATATATAATGTATAATACATATACTGTATATATTAATATATACAATATATACTGTACATTACAAATATTATTAATTATAGAAATAAATAAACACACACACACACACACACACACACACACACACATATATATATATATATAATGTTATACTAATTACTATATAGTGTTTACTATAGTAAAACTGTAGTTTAATGTAAAGTATACAACAGTGTTCTATGTGCAAACACTATTTTACAACCTATAGGAAAAAATGATTGTTTGCACATTGAGGCTATAGTTTATAATGTGGCACTGAAGACAAATAATGTTTATCTTGTCTAAAACCAAGTTTAACACTCATTGACAGGAACATGCCGGGCTGGTTCCCGCGGGGGGAGTCGTCCAATGACTACACAACACGGGGTAACAGGAATGCTGTGACATCATACACGCATTACTGCCCTGTACCAGCCCCCCTACAGCCAATCAGAGTCCTTGAACCCGAAGCCACAACAAAAGCTCCCATCTCCATCCCGTGTTCTTCACAGTAACAGAGCAACAGTGTTCGCTTTTGAGACAATCCCCGCGTCTGTCTGTTTAATCCCCCCACCGCAGCCCCGGAGGCTTTCAGCAGACAAATAACTAGATTGTCACTCATGTCGACAGGGTTTTGGGGCTTAAAAACAGACCCCCACCCACATCACGCTGTTTTTCCTCAAGCATAAGCCAAATCACAACGGCTTTCTGTCTGAGGATCTATCTGGATGGGGAAAAGAGAGACAGAAGAGATCTCAACGACGTCCCAAACTGAGCTCAGATTTGTCAAGTCTGCAATCAAAAGTCAATATTATTGAAGATCTCGACATGAACTCATCAAATTTAGCCAAATCCAGATTACTGAATCTCAATGCTTTCACAGAGAACCGATTGAGATATTTCAGAGATCTTATTTGTGGTTTTTCTGTCCTGTGGGAAGATACGATGGCAGATTGTTCTAGAGCAGTGGTTCTCAAACTGGGGGCCGTGGCCCCCTGGGGGGCCCCAAGATGGATCCAGGGGGGCCACAGATTTTGTGGCATTTTATGAAATATAGAAATTGATCATAGATTTTATGCAATCAAACATCAGAAAAATGACACCCCCAACCAAACGAATTGAGGTTCCAGCATTGTATAACTGAATGTTTTTGGTTTAATTAAAATTCTAAGTTTAAGATTATACGTCTTTATATGGGGGGCCGCAAAGCGATGCACTTAACACAGAGGGGGCCTTACAACGGAAAAGTTTGAGAACCACTGTTCTAGAGAAATGTATGAATGTGTGGAGTTCCTCTCGCTCACCGTAGACCAAGCGTCGCTTTCTATCTTCTCAGTAAATATTATTTTCGTTCTCTCTCGGCAGCGCTCGCTCCTGTGTTTATCCTGCATTTATAACTCCACCAAACTCATTCTTCATCAGTGACCTCCAGAGAGATGAAGGACAAGACAACAAAATATAACAGACACAATAAACACCTCAGAGATGTTGTGAGGGGAGGCAGGACCACCTAAATATTTAAGAATAGGATACATTTTTCACATACGTTTATCTAGAACACATCACACCCTTACCGGACGAGATTTGAACTATTTTTTGGTGCAATTTGATGTACTTTTTTGTGACCATGGTGGTCAGATTGTGTTCCTGATTTGAAGAACATTATTTGAAAAATCATATACAAAATCAGAATCTGTATAAATATGGCCATGGAAAGAACTGACTTCACTGATCTAAATGGCTAAACTAAATGACTAACGCTGTGGTCAGTCTAGACTTTTTTCGGTGCTGCGAAAATGGGCGGGAGCAGGATATCCTCCATCTTTTACATTTCTGTACCGAGAGATGACATTTTGATCTTCTGTTGGCCTCACGCACTCACTTCATGCGAATTCGCAGGTCAGAGTTCACCAAACTTGAACTTTGATACGCAGCGAAATGCGAAATATCTTCGTACGGGCTTGCGTTTCCGGTCTGCTGCATTCGCATGCGTATGAATGGAAGTCAATAGAGCAAAAAGGCAAGTGTGACCGGGGCATAAAACACACAATTACAAACCAGTATGATAGTACACTTGCTAATAGTAAAAAACAAACACAGTCAAAAGGGTGACTGACAAAAAACATTGACATGAGCATTAATATGTTCATTTAGAAATCAATTTGTTTACCAAATGACGCCCTTATTCATATTTACCATGGTTTTACTATAGTAACCATAGTTTTATTTTATTTGTAGTTAAACCACAGCAACCACAAATCTGACAAAAATCATAGTTACTTTACTACATTATTTCACGTCGTTCTGGAATACTTGATTCTAATTGGCCAATCGCGACATTCCAAGATCTGATATTCCCAGGTAATAACCGCTCAGAACACATGGTAACCTGCATGCTGCAAATCTTTTTGACGTTGAATATTACACAAAAATGTTATATAAATAAATAATAACCATGTGACATTATATTTACAAATGATTAAACCACATTTCCTGTTCCTTAACCGAAAGTAAACGGGTTTCCTCGCAGAAGGTCTGCATTAGTTAAAAATGAGTTAATAAAATATTTCAAGTCCGTATTTCATGCTCAATAATTTACAAGTAGCCGTGTAACAACCGGGATAATCTACAGACAGCTGGCTGTTACTGCAGATTATCACACGGCTGGTTGGAATGCTTGATTCTGACTGGCCAGTCACGACATTTGCAGGTTCGTTATTCCCAGATAACAACCGCTCAAAACTAATAACACACGGTAGCCCGGATGCAGCATCATTTTGCGTTTTTTTTGACAAGTTAAATATAAATATCTTTTAATAACATACATGACATTATATTTACAAATGATGAAACCAATTTGCCTGTTCGTGACTTTTGAACATCGTTTCTTACTTTAAAACCGAAACTCAGAGAATGTGGAGGGTTCAGAAGGAACCCTCCATCACTTCCTCCCCTCACCATCCTGGACAGCACTGTGGATACTGTGGAGTCATTCAGGTTCCTGGGCTCCACCATCTCTCAGGACCTGAAGTGGGAGTCCCACATAGACTCCATTGTAAAGAAGGCCCAGCAGAGGTTATACTTCCTCCGTCAATTGAGGAAGTTCAACCTACCACAGGAGCTACTGACCCAGTTCTACTCAGTGGTCATCGAATCTGTTCTGTGCACTTCAATTACTGTTTGGTATGGCTCGGCCACCAAATCAGACCTACGAAGACTACAACGGACAGTTCGTAGTGCTGAGAAAATTATTGGTGCTCCTCTGCCCACACTTCAGGACCTGTACGATTCCAGAGTGAAAAACAGGGCAAGAAAAATCATCATTGACTCCACACACCCAGCACACAAACTCTTTGATCTGCTGCCCTCTGGCCGGCGCTTTAGAGCACCAAACACCAGGACTTCCAGACACAGAAGCAGCTTCTTCCCCCAGGCAATCTCCCTCCTAAACAGATAACTGCTCCTTAAGAGCAATATTCCACTTCCACTACTCCTATAGTGTGCACTATAGTGCCTTATTATATCTACATCTTATGTATACATGTATATAACACTACCTCTACTTACTAAATTATCCATTTGCACAAGTGTACATACAATCTGTTAATATGTTTATTCTACTATATACTACCCTGTACAATGTCTCTTATATGTTATTATCCCCCATTTTCTGTAAAATAGTCTTTATTTTATATATGCACAATTTAGAATCTTTTAGACTGTAAATCGTATTATATTGTATTGTCATTGTGTTGAATGTCTGTACTAGAAGCTTCCAACACCAAAGAAAATTCCTTGTGTGTGCAAGCACACTTGGCAATAAAGCTCTTCTGATTCTGATTCTGATTCTGACTAAACAGCTTCTCCTCACGGAAGGTCTGCATTCGGTAAAAATGAGCGAATAAAATATTTCAAATTCACATTTCATGTCCAGTTTTTTTCTCATGTGGCAAGTAGGCGTGTAATAAGTGGGATAATGTAAAAGCAGCAGGTTATCGCAAAAATAAGCCCCGACATCATCCCTTACATAAACACCAACTGTGTGATAGTAAAAACAAGAGCAGTTCACCTCTGAGCTTCTGAGTGTTTCTTTTTTTATTCTTTTTGGAGTCTGACATACATAGTCACTATGAACAAATATATCTGAGATGAAAATTCCTCCTTCTGTGTTCCAGAGGAAACGTTCAAACATGATCGGTTTGAAAGCATCAGGAAACGGCGGTCAAGTTCAGCTAAACTTGTGTTACACATCTCTCACACACACACACACACACACACACAACACCCACCACACACACACACACACACACACACACACACACACACACACACACACACACACACACACACACACACACACACACACACACACACACACACAGACGGGATGTGTCAACATTCCCAAGCAAACGGTCTGAACTCCAGAAAGGACGTGCTGCAGACAGAAGATAAATCAGATGCGGGGGGGGGGGGGTTGCAGTGAACAAGGGCAAAAGTGCCTGTCCTGTGTAAGTCAACACACACCCACTGTAACTTCTGCATCGGTGATCTTGAGAAATCCTCGGCCTACGATAACATCCGCTACCACACACGGAGCGAGACGCAGTCACCTCAGGGACAAAGAAACGAGCGTTTGTGTGGGTCAGCTTCAATCTGCCAAAAACAACACTGAACCTGACAGAGAGAGGCATGAAAACACTGGAAAGTGCTTGAGATTACAGAGGAAACGCTGGAAACAAGATTACACAAGATTTAGTGTCTGGTATTCTTAAAAGTCAAATAGAACGTGAGGGCCAAAACACAAAAAGCCATCCGTTAGGAGAATTTACTGTGGTTTTATTATTATGGTAAAAGTGTGGAAATCATGTTTTTGGTGGATTGATATCAACCACAGGTTCACTACTCGTAAATACCACGGTTTAATTACGTTTACCATAGCAAAACCATGCATCATTTATGGTTACCATGATTTAACTCTAGTAAACATGCTATTCTGGTTTTATTTGTAGTAAAACTATATGGTAAATTTGGGGTTGACACATACCTATCCAATACGTCAACAGAAGCAGATGCAAAATACAAAACAGACTTAAAATCAAGTGCAAATGTCAATGCAGTAATTCATTTCACAACTAAGAATGAAATGATAATTCAGCAACAATGACTACGTTACTATGGCAACCACTAAATGCCAAAACTATAGCCTACAGCAACTGGCCACCCGCAGAGCCAAACGTGCAAACGCCCCACAAGTGTCTCGCAGTCTTTGATTAATCCGCGTGGAATTTCGGAGGGTTGCGCGGTTGGCACGTCTGTCTCAACGCCAGCCAAACACGCTGTTATGAGACGAATGCACGATTCCAAAGCGTCTCAGGTCTGTTTGAACGTACGACCCACATTCGTCATCTTACCGAGTGCATCAAACGTTACCAGAGAAAGAATGCACGACTGCTCTCTGCTAACTAAACCTGACCCTCTGTGCGTGATCCGGCAGCTTTCCAGAGGATCTGACCTGCCTGCCTTGTTTGCAAAGCCCTGGAGACAAAACTGCACCCCGAGTGGCTCGGCTGTGGTCCTCTTTTCCTCATAATGCGATCAGTTGGTGAAGGATGGTGCCACGCACCTGCTGCTGGAGGCTGTTGACGTGTCTTTTGTGGCCACTGAAAGCATTAACAGCGTGAGGCGGTAATGTTAAAGTCGCCGCGGGAGCTGCAGGGTCTGTTAGATGCTCTGAAAGATGGTGATTATAAAAGATACAACACAAGAGCCTCGCGTTTACTCGCCGTAAATGGCTGTTGTAGTTTTCTAACGCAGCGATTCACAACTCAGACTTATTTTCTCAAGCCAACAGAGCATCTGGCCCATTTCATGTTTTCAACGCTGCAATACGTACGTTTTTTTGTTGTTCTTAAAAACAAACAAAAAACAGTAAAAAAGAAAAACCTCTAGCTTGAAAGAGTTATTGTTGAAAACTGTCTCCTTACCTCAAAGTTACGAAGCGAAAAAAGTCAGTCTGACGTCATTTGGTGTCAAACCTATGTAAAGTATGTACAGTAACCCGCAATTTTATGGTTCAAACAGAGATGGCGATAGAAAGGCAAACGTAAGAATGGGTTTTACTGGATGCATGAATAGGATACAGATAGCTTTTGGAAATTACAACAGAAGACAAAAAGCTTCCGTTGGTCTCACTTTAAATTCGCATCTTAGCATTTTTTCCTTGCTGTCTGCAACCACATTTTACTTTGAAAATGTAAAAAAAAGTAATTTTACACTTCATTATCAAGCATATGTCATACCTTTTATTCCACTACATTTGATAAATGCATGTCCAGTGTTGGGTGTAACTAGTTACTAAGTAATTAGTTACTGCAATTTAATTACTTTTCCCTTGAAAAAGTAAAGTAATGGATTACTCTGTTTTTTTCTGTAATTTAATTACAGTTACTTCTGATGTAATTAAACTAAATACAGTATGTGTGTGCAATAGTGGAATTGACATCAAAATTCAAAGTCTAACTTTAAAATCAGTGCTTTAATGTATAATTCTCACATTTGTAATACTTTGGTCAGTTAATAAGAGTACTTTATGTAGTTTTATATTATTTATTTGAATGAATTAAAAGAGCCCTTTCATGCCTATCCTTGAATCACTTAACTCATCAAGGTTGATGTAGGATATAGAAAGTAATTAGTAATAAGTAATTAAATACTTTTTAGAGGGAGTAATTTGTACAGTAATCTAATTACACTATTGAATATGTCATTAGTAACTAGTAATTAATTACTTTTTCAGAGTAACTTGCCCAACATTGTGCATGTCAATCTTTTGTACATTTAATATTTTCTCAAAATCATTAAAATCGTTGATTAAGAGCAAGAAAGTAGATTTTTAATGTGCTTAAGAATTAAAGATAAAAACACGTAAAAATGTATTTATGAAACGTAGTGTTGTAAAATGTATGATATATGCTTTATAAATGTAGTGAAGCAATAAAGTCCAATACTTGAAGAATGTTCTTGAATTAAGTAAAATTACTCAGATACTGTACTTCCCACCGCTGCAAACGGGGAGTTGACAAATATACCGTACATATGTCCTATGGCGTTACATAGCAAAAATAAAGAAAACAAACTTTTAATAATCTATTGTTTTATATGATTAATATTATTATTTATAAGATAAAATAGCATAAAGAGAGATTTAACTTTGCTGTTAGTTTTCTACATTTTTGCTGTAACACCATAACCCAGGTGAAAAAAGCACACTACAATACACTTAAATGTACTTAAAGTGCTTTATTTTCACACACTTATATAATTAATATACAAAAAATACACAACTTTATATACAAAAATGTAAGATAAACTAAACTGAAGATAAACTTAACTGTGCTATTTTAAGACACCACGAGGACAAGCACAAAAAAACCCTCTATTTTTAGTATATTAAGTATCAAATTAGTGTGTGACAACAGAGCACTAAGTACGTTATGAAAGTGTACACCTGGGAAAACCATCTTAAGCCATTTGATGTCCACCAGCCTCCTGCGTGTCACTGTTGTAAGCAAACCGTCAGAAAGTGCGATCTGAGGTAAAGGGGGTTTTGAAGAAGACTGTAATTACATCATCTTCATGATAATCTGATCAAACGGTCAGATGGCAGAACATGAGGCTGTGGACACAACAGAGACATGATTCAATTGAAAGAGTTTCCTAAATAACTGTCAATCACTCCGGGAGAGTGTCCACATGAGATGAGACTGAATTACACCTTCACCTGAACCCGTCTGATAAAGATTAATAAGCCAGACTTTAAAGTCTTCATGTGTGTGTGTACTCAAAATGACTGACATTCATAAAACATCCTAAAATAACAATTACTATTCAACAACAATACATCTTTCACAACAAATGTCAAAACAATTAATGATGCATGGCCTGCGAAAATGATCGCTTGTTTCATTGTCTGCTGCCGTGTTTTTGTTTTCAGACATAAAACATCTAAACATCCTTAAATCAAGATAAAGCAAAAACTGTTTAAAACTTTAAGCACAACAGTCCAGGGCTTCCCAGCTGACAACATATATTACGTTTGGATAACATTCCTGTTACTTTTGAGCGTTTTTTAGACGTTCCATTAACAATATAAGAATACCATTTGAATACCAACATTTAGCAATGACACACTGTAAACCCGAACGCTCAAAGTTAAACAGATGAAGTAATGTAAACTTCCACTTAGATCTTTGAAGTTCCTGAAACACATTCTTCCATTTTGAGTAAAGTATGATGATTACGTTTAATTAACTTCAAGTTTTGAGTCGAACTCCAAAAACTGAATTCGCTCCTTGTTCAATTGACTTAATTTAATGATGTTAATTCGACAAAATTGGTTGAAAAGGATTTCCAATTCCCAGCATGCTTTGCGTAAGACTGCATTGGGAGAGTTCATTTTGAAATATGATTATTTGATGTGTTTTTCAGTAAAGTTAGCGTTTAATGGTCATTTATCTTGCATGTGCTTTAGGCTGTCGGAAGCCACGTGTAATCTGTAGCATACGCAGCTGAGATCTCTTCTTTCTCATTTTGTGTTGTATATGTCAAGGTGTTTGATTCACGCATAAAAGAAATAAGTATAATGAAAGAAACTAAATAAAAATGTTGTCTTTTTAAGTTCTGTCTGCTTAATTTCATGAGAAGGATACATGAACATTTTAAGTCATGCTAACTAATCAAAATCTGAAAGTTCTGCTTACTTAAAAGAATTAAACCAAGACTTATCCGGGTTTACAGTGCATATAAAAGCTCATTTAACGTTACTGCAAGAACATTTTTGATAACTTTCAGAGAATGTCAGCCAAAGTTCTGAGAACATTCCCCGTTAGCTAGATCCTTCAAAAAATATCTAATGAACTATTTTGTTGTAAAATGATTTCATCTTGCACATGTCTGTAGAACGTACATGTGCAAGCGCTGTCTCCGAGCTGACACGCAAACGCGTGCGCACAGACACCGGAGGGGTTTTGATGAAGGAAGGCGTTAATAAGCAGAGCTCAGCGTGAGTGTCAGCCGCTGATCCACCAGAAAATTGCACTATTGATCCGCTTGAGATTCGGCTGCGCTGCCGTTTCTCCCCACAGGCTTGTGCTGCACTTTTGCACTCTGCAAACCTTCAGGATCAAGACGGAAGGACAAAAAAGCAATAAAACAGAGCCAGGACGGAGAAATGACATGACATGAGATGCACAGCAGACAGGTTAAGCCGACTTCCTCCCTGACTGACCCGAGACAAAAAACAAGTCCTCTCCAGTTTTCAAATGAATCTCAGTTTCATTCTACATGAATCACGCTGTGCAGTGGTATTGTCGCTAGCTAATGTTACCGTTCCCTTTATAAAGCACCACAGCCTCCATAAAACATCATCTTCATTTCAGCGCAAGTTTACAGTGTCTGTTGTGTTGATGTTTGTGAGCGGTTGTGTCCTTCATCTTCATCTGGAGGTCACCGATGAAGAATGAGTTTGGTGGAGTTATAAATGCCAGACAAAAATAACAAAATTACAAGAATGAAAATAATATTTACACAGAAGATAGAAAGTGACACGTGATCTACGGTACGCTTCTCTAGAACAATCTGCCATCGTATCTTCCCACAGGACAGAAAAAACACAAATTAGATCTCTGAAATATCTCAATCAGTTCTCTAAAACCAGCAATCTCACAGTCGCACACTCGTCTCCTCATAAGGTTCAAACGAGTTCAGAGTCACCAGCAAACAACAAAACAATCTGCTAATCTGAACAGAACTAATCTGTTTTTCAAATTTGAAAGCACTGTCAAAAATCACACCGAGATTCTTGGTAAATGGACGAACATACAAACCTAAATTACCAAGTGCATCTACACAAGCACTTAAATCCCCAGGGCGACCAAACACAACAATCTCAGTCTTATTTTCATTAAGACAAAGAAAGTTCTGATCTAGCCATATTTTTTAATCTCTCAGGCAATCAAGTAATGACAGAAATGAAGCTTTATCATTTGTTTTGACAGGCAAATAGATTTGTACATCATCCGCATAACAGTGGAAGGAGATATTGTGCCTTCTAAAAATATACCCCAAGGGCAGCATATACAAAGAAAACAACATAGGGCCCAATATTGACCCTTGGGGGACACCACAGAGTAGAGGGGCAACAGATGATGAAAATTCGCCCAGGTGAACAGAAAAACTTCTGTCTGTCAAATATGATTGAAACCATTTGAGGGCTATGCCCTTAATGCCAACACTGTTCAAGTCTAGATAAAAGAATAGAGTGGTTGACCATATCAAAGGCCGCAGTCAAATCCAAAAAGGACTAAAACAGTTAAAAAATGAACAAAAATGAGACAAAACGGAAGGATCCAAGTTATTCTTTTTTTAGAAGCGGTTGCACAATGGCATGTTTAAAAACAGCTGGTACACACCCTGAGCTGAGAGATGTATTAACCAAAGATACAACGCTTGGCCCAACAGTGTCAAAGACATCTTTAGCCAAGCGTGCAGGAATACTGTCAAGGGGGCAGTTTGCAGGACGCAGCTTTTTAACTATGTCAGAGAGATAGGAGAATGTAACCGGCTCAAACTGCTGAAAGACAGCTGAGCAAAAGGAGAAATCAGAGAAGTCACTGATAACCGTGATGGGTGGAAAACTAAGACGAGCAATTTTTTCACATAATATTAAAGATGGCACAGTACATCCTGTATCACGTGGGTTAACAAGAGAGTTAAAACATTAGATAAGTTAATTTGCAAAACATTAGATAAGTTAATTTGTGATGTAACTGAGATCTTCATAAAATCCCCCGAGTCACAGAAGAGCAACATCTGAGCGACAACAGTGTCTTCTTGATAGCATTTGACAGCCATTGCATTTCAAAAGCTGTGGTTCCAAGCAAAAGACACAACATGGCTGGAAACTGTGTTTACCATAGTAAGCAGAGTATTTTTGCTCGGTGTGCACAGCAAAGCCAAATGTAACGAACTCAGATGTTCCTGGGAATAACATGATGTGGAAATTCATGCTGTCAGCAATTTCAGCAAGAATACTGGCCTCAAAACAACAATAAAGAGCAAAAAACGCATGAGGAGGCAGACGACGTGAAGTGCTCTCAGTATGAACACACAGAATATAAAATGTGTTTTCATACCTGAACACAGTGTATGGGCCGATTCTTATTTTAAGACACTTTGGACTGTTGAAAACAACTTCACACTATGAATCAACCCCGTTGAAATATTTATCAAAAGTTTAGAATCACTGGATCTGTGATGGACAGAACATTTTAGGCTTTTAAGAAAAAGTTGGATTATTTGTTTGTTAGGAGACCTGCAACTTCTTACAAAATAGCTTTGCTAGCATTCAATTAAAAAAGGAATAAAACATGAATAAATGAAAATAAGGAAATTGCTTGAATATGAACCAAAAAAAGATTTTATCAAGGAAATGTGACACTTAAAAATGGACGGAAACATAATGTTATAAAGATATCTTTTAAAACTAGAGCATTCGACCTTTTATACAATATGGACATCTTTTATTATTATTTTACCAACACAGCAATAACTGAAGTCTAACGGTTTGTTCCTCGTTCCCTCTTTGTTTTAATTTATTTTTTACATTGTTAAGTAATAAAATCTTTGCAAAAATGTAAATTTTTGGTAAAACAAAAAAGAAACTTCATTTATTTATTCCTTTTTTTTTGTTTTTTTTTGTACTGTATTAAAATGTTTGTGCCAACATGGAAAAGTTAATGAAAAGACAAAAACAGAGCATTTGATCACTTCTCCTTTGGTCAATTTTGTGGGTCCTTAAAGTTCCTAAATAAATACACATACTGTATAATGTATTATTAGCATGAAAATGATTAATATTATTAGAGTGATTTTTCTTTTCAAAATGCATTTTCTTCTATAGTGGAAGAATCTCCCATACACAGTGTCAGTTCACAGGAAATGCCGAGTCAGCTCTCGACGGGCCCTGACCTCTCCGTCCTCACCGGGTAACTGCACTAACAAGCCGTTCTTCAGCCTGTCCGCTCTGATACCGGCAGAGTTTAAAAGCCATGCTGCAGGCCGATCTCCGACCCTGAACAGCCTCACACAAACTCAACATTCAGTGTCATCTGAGATCTCTGACCTTCCCACACTGTTACTGCACACACAGCATCCGGCTTCCTGTTATGATCCAAGAGAGGAAAAGCTCACACGGTCATTCTGTGCCCATCATAAAGCATCTTGAGCAGTATCCGTCTGCATCTTACTCTATAATAAATTATTTTTTTCTAAAAGAGGGTAAGGTTTATAATGCCAGAAATGAAACTTTAAAATGGTCAACCCTGTTAAGGTCTCCTCTGTTGCTTCTCTGAAAGAGACGATGAAAATGTTCTGTCATCTGTGTTTGTAAACCTGTATGTGACTATTTCTTCGAGGTTTTGTTTTCATACAATGAAAGTCAATGGGGTTCAGAGTCGTTTTATTATTAACATTCGTCAAAATATCTTCTTTTTTGTTCTGCAAAAAAACACAGGCTATATTTCTGTATTTTGGCTGTACTATTCCTTGGGGAAATAATCGTGTCCAATTATACATTAAAATACATGGATTTATGCCATTTATTAACACTTATTTGTGCAAAAGAACGTGTGGGATCCTATAAAAGACGACTTGACAAATTACATTATGAAACTTGAAAAGGTTTCACAGAACGTCTCAGCAGTATCTCAGTCACACACAATGAGACCCTTGAAGAATAAGATGGTACATCTTCTCTCCATCTCTTTACTGAAGCGGATCTTTACAGGCTTTACGTTATCTGTCCCGCGCACACACGCACGCACGCACGCACACACACACACACACAGAGCATCAGCAGAGTTCTTCACAGTTTATGTAAATGAGCTCCGGTCACCAACTGAAAATATTCAGAGATTAAATCACATATCAGTCTGACCAAGCTGAAACACACTTCTATATAAACTGAGTGATATGTTTATACCATTACAGACACATTCATTTACCAGTTAACTATGAACTTAGCAGACGCTTTTATCCAAAACCACGTGTTTTGTGCCAACATATCAATTTCTTTCTTTATAAGAAAAAAAAATATATATATATATATTTATGAAATGTTTGACTTTTGAAAAAAAAAAAGACGAAAAAGCAGCCAATGAGAGCACAGAATAGATATAGTAATAGTAAACTGAAGGGTTTACTAAAAAGGTTGAGGCACTGAAATGAATAAGTGCAAATAAGAACAAAACTAAAACATAAAATAAATTAAACTTGTACAGGAATATAAAAATACATAAGTAAAATGACAAGTGCACATAAGACGACTGCTAAAGATTCAACTCAAATTAACATGAACACCAAAAATATAAAAATGAGAGCCAATTCAAGATGTAAATTACATCTATAAATAAAATAAACATTTGCTGCATTAGATTTTACTGCAATACAGTAAAACTGACTGTATTACAGTGATGGGAACATATTATTTAACCATTATTTCAACCCCCTGAAATACTAAACCAAAAGAATTCAAAGTAAAAGGTGTAATGCATTATAGTAATGTGAGTAAGAGTTTGTTACGGCACATAAATGAACCCTTAGGAGGTATATTTCTTCTTTAGTCTCTGTGTTTAAATGTACTCTTTTAATAACCAAACATTGTCAGCAAAACCTAATAGATCTCAGCAAATTCATCACAATCTGTAAATCTGTCCCCGTGTGAACAGACAGACAGACGGATACTCAAAGCATTACTATTCAAAAGAGTGAGACGGCCGACAGCCGGACAACAGTTCTCCATTCTCACGAATGCCATGAATAACCAATGCAAGAAGAGCAGAAGATTTTAAGAGAGAGAGAGAGCGAGATGACAGTGAGTTTACTCAGAAAAAACAATTCATGTTTTATGGATGAAACGCTCGGGAAATAGGTTCTTTTATCTGATGACTCAACATTCTCAGGAAAACAAAACTCATAAACGTGATCATTAAGTGTCTGGATGGCGTTGCAATAAATGGACCCCAAACGTGTTATAGAAATGTGTGTACACAGCAGAACTCAATAAGCATAAAGTGCTGACGCCGGAGTGTTTTGGATTAATAATGTTGTTTTTAATAAAGCTTCTTTATGTCCTTAAGAAACGGGACTATAAAGCCAAAACCGTTCAGAACTGTTGCTCATAATCCAAACCGGAGCAAGTGTGTTTGTTGTTGGAAGTAAATACCGCTACAGTCTGTCAGAAAAACAACGTTAAGACAACCTTGACCTAAGCCTAACCGTCGTTGCACAGAAAACAGCAGTGTATCATCTTTAAAACATTTCAAACAAGTCATACAAACTCAGTGATCTGTAAATGTTATTTATCAAGTTTATTATTCTGATGATGTATTCATTTCAATCTCGCGAGTGTGTCAAATGAATGCCTTTTCTAAGAAATGTTTTAATAAAGAGACAGAATGTATTTCAGATCCTTAAAGGCCCGATTCACATTTCGTGTCTTTTCCGCGCGCATATTCGTTATTTTAAATGTAAACGCTGCAATTCAGCCATCATTGCGCTGCAAAAACGGACTCTTTTTGTCTTGTTTTGCAGTACAAATGTCAAAAAATTCTTGAATCAATATGCATTTTCTTCGCTGCTAAAAATGACGTTCTTTCTAAGCATTTTTGTCTTGTTTTTAGTGAAAATGTCTAAAACTTCTTAAATCAAAATACAATGACTTGACAAGAAAAGTGACCTATTTGGTCTTGTTTTATGAGAAAGAAGAATTAAGTCAGTTTATGGTAAAAACAAGCAAAAAATCTGTCCACGGGGTGAGAAAAATAAACTTGAATTTCGTTTGACATCTGTACTGAAAACGGTCAAAATGAGGACTTTTTAAAGGGTGCCATCCATACATTTTTGACCATTGTTGTCTGACAGTGTAAACAATGAATTTGACGTTATTTGACAAATCAACACGCAATGCTGTTAGAAAGACAAATGTTAGAAATAATTCTGCCTTAATCTTTCCGAATCAGAATCAGAAGGAGCTTTATTACCAAGTATGTTTAAACACACACAAGGAATTTGACTTGGCGACAGGAGCTTAGTGCAGAAGAAAGTGTACACATGCTGCAAACATATATACATATACATTAAATCAAAACAATAATGCACTATATACAAAAAGTGAAAAAAATATAGACAAAAACAACTGTTGCAATTGTTTAAATGAGTGTGCAGATGTGTTATTTACAGGTTTAACCTATTGTTTCTTACAGCGTACGGTTTCCAGATGCTATGTGCAATGTGCAAGTGTGATGGACATCTGCATCACGTACAGAGTTTCTCCTGTAACTTATTTAGATTGCACAGCTACTATATAAGAGAAGCACAAAACCTACATTTACTGTAAGCTGTAAGGTGTTTGTTCCCTGGAGAAACACTAAACATGCTTTGTTTGCCCTCCTGTCGGGAGATTTGTAGATCTACACTGAATATCCAAACAGGGATTTCTCACACCTGCGGACCCTTGAGAGCCCTTCAAGAGAAATGTGGATTTACACCAGTGTTTTATGAAGGGTGGAAACTGTAAACACAGCAGACCGAGCGGGCAAAAATACAGTACGGATGATGCCGTCGATCAGCTCCGCGCTGTTAAAAACAAACAACAATATCAAACTCGGAAAACTTTTAGAACCAATGAAGCCGAAGAAAAGCACGCTGTGTTTTGCTGGTGTGTTTTGACGAGTTGTTGATGCATATATTCACTCGAGTCAACATCATAACGCTTGTTTGCTGTTGGATACTCCGATAACAACAAAACATTTGAGAAAAGGTGCCGGGTCACGCGTGTGTAGGAATGCAGATGAACTGAACATCACATTCTGTCCTTTGTTTGTGATTGTTAACCTGTATGCGAGTCTTTCTTCAGTGGAACACACAAGAAGATATTTTGAGAAACGTCTCAGTGGGTTTGTGTTCATACACGGACGTCAATGGGGTTCAGTGCTCTTTGATGATCAAAGTTTGAGCTGCACGATTCGGGATAAATTGAGAATCACGATTCTTTCGTTTCAAATAGAGATTGCGATTCTTTTACGATTCTGAATGACGGCTAAAAGCAATACATCATTTACTAGAGGTTCTTTTTCAGGGTTAACCTATAGGTAACGATCTTCAAAATATCTTCTTTTGTGTTCTGATGAAGAATGAAGCTCATGCGGGTTAAAAATGACATGAAGGCGAGAGGGATAATAAAACAATGTCATTTCAAACCTGTCTTAGTTTCTTTCTTCTGCAGAACACAAAAGAAGATATTTAGAAAAATGTTGATAACTGGACCCCATTCACTTCCATTAGTTTTGTGTCCGTAGAATAGAAAGTGAATGGGGTCCGGTGCTGTTCAGTTACCAACTTTCTTCAAAATATCTTCTTTTGTATCCTGCGGTGGAAAGAATGTCGACAATGTTTTAAATGAGACAAGGGTGAGTAATAATGACAGAACTTCCATATTTTGGGTGAACTATCACTATTTACATTTCAAACTGCTAAAAAGGAAAGACCATTTATTCTACATAATATTTACTTTAAATTCAAGGGCTGTTGTTGACTTTGGTACTGATGTTGATGTGACAAGGCCAGAAACGGACGTAAGTGTGAAAACGGAAATAACAGTAAACAAAAGAACAGAGTTCAACGCAAACAACAAACCTCATCGACTCATATTTATATCAATCAGAAATGTTTCTAGTTTTTGAGAAGACGCTCAGCTTTTCTCAATTTTGCATAAACACACAACCACACCTGCAGACCAACTTCTCTTTTCTCGCTCTGTCTGAAACCACATGCTAAAAACACGCAGGGCGGGACACTTCCGGAACCACCGACCACACTCCAAACCGTTTCGATCAGACCTTGCTCTTCTACAGCTCGGGAAGTTTTTGTCAATTGCGTTTCTCCTAAAATTGCTTAAGAGAAATAAAACTGAGACAGTTTATACAAATCCTTGAAGGTGTAAAATAATCTAGATTTGAGTCAATGAGAAATGTTTGAGTTCATATTGACTTCAGATGAAATCTTTCATATGTTTGTTCATTAGGATTATCTTGCGTGTGATGTTTAAAGGGTCTCTTTATATAGTTTGTGTTACGGCGAGCGCAGAAAACAGAGACACACGACCGATAAAGGCGTCTGTAATATTTGCTCTTTTCTTGGTTCTGTAAACACAGCGGGAAGATGTTGTCGCTCCTACACAAGTTAAACAGGAAAACATGATTCAGGTCCTTTGGGCTGTAATGATTTCTGTTTGCTGCCGTTTCATTACCGGCCTAATTGTGCTGGTAATGAATAAAAGCTCCTTTCACAAACGCAGTAATTAAAAACCATTTCTACCCCAGTGGAAAAACACTCGCAACGCTCGACTCAACGATGATGGCCAGAACATAACTAAAACGTTCAGAAAATGATCAATAACGTCAAAGTTTGAGTTAAAAAGCATATTTGTGAACAGAAACTTGCATTCAAAGCATGCAAGCGATACATTTTCTCCTTCAGCAAAGAAGCGAAAACGTAAAATCTTAGTTCTGTGTCAGCCACCGTAGTGCTTTGAAAGGAGGGTGGAGAGGTGGAGTGAGCCATTGGCTGCAATTTGCAACCTCACCACTAGATGACGCTAAATTACATACACCGGCCCTTTAAAAAATGTATGAAAAAATAATCCACACCAAAGCAGTAAGAGACACAAATACAACAGAACAACTAGAATCAGATATCAGAAGAAAAAAAAATCTCAAGAAAAAATGTATCATGCACAAAGGACGTTTGTTATTTTACAAATGCCAAACTTAAATGTATAGACTTTAATACAATGTTGTATGTTTATTTAAATCCAAATGCTTATCTGCTGTTATCTCTTTAACATTATAGTTATAAAGATGATGCTTTAATGTCATGCAAAACATGTTATAAAGGAATAAAAATCTCATTTGGACTTGTTATCTCTATGCAAAACAACAAGTTTTAAATAAGATCCTGGACATGTTTTTGAAATAAAGTGGTAAAATAACCAAAACATGACACACAACACAAACTTTCCATATGAACCGGATTTGAACTGATATTGCATATAAAGATATTGCACAACGTGATACGGGGACCTGCATAAATAAATCATTGACTGCCAAATAGTTTGGCTCAGACGTGAACGCAATGAAATAAAACATGTTTTATCTGTGAGAAATAAAGACCAGGTGCTTCTTAATCTTTCCAAGAGAACAGCGACACACACGCGCACACACCACACTCATGCACGCACCACACACACGCACGCACACACATTTTGGATATTGTCATCTTTGTGGGGACATTTTGTCCCCATACCGTAGGGTTTACCCTTCCCACACGCACGCACGCACGCACACACACTCACGCACACACACACACACACACACACACACACACACACACACACACACACTCACCGCGCGCGCTTAATGACACAAAGATCAATGAAGAAGATGAAATGCATTTCTATCCGTGCTATGGGTGTATCATACAAAACCTGAGCAAAAACAAAAAACAACAAAAACAACACAAACTTGAGACAGATGTGACAGAATTTACATATTAGTAAAATATTCCTTCGACTTGAACTGACCTCAGAACATGTACGGTAAAAACAACCCGAGTTTGGGTCAAATATGGACGGTTTCAAGGTTTATTTAAACCCAACGATTCGTTTTGTGTTCATATTTGACTAAACCACAGGTTAAAACAATCTAACATTTTATGACAGAAGTGAATGACAGCACAAACCACATTAACACTCAAACACACGCGAGACACAAAAGACAAACAAATGAGAAAACAAAACAGACAGAAAAAAATAACTCAGTCCTTTTACACCGTACATCACCTGAAAATTACAGGGTTTTTTTAGATTTGTAAAAATTCATTTTACAAAAAAAACATTGTACGTTGTATTTTAATATATGAATGATATTCACAGCAGCTTTAAACTCGGCTCAGGAAGCTGAAGCAGAAGAATCTGAACTCGAAAAACATTCAGAGGTCAAAAGGAAGCTTCTGGAGCCGAGCAGAGGTCATGTGACCAACGTCTACTTACTGGAATCTGATGCAAAATCACCCGAAATAACAAACAAGCGTGTTTGCAAGTGAGAAAGACAAACAACCCAGTTAATAAATCTTTTACTTCAACTGACCAGTTTATCATCTTGTAAACGCAGACGCTGTAAAGCAAACTAAATGCACGACTAGAACTTTGATAAATAAGTGTTGTAATGCATGAAATGCTTTGTTTAAAACATATTTGCATGAAAGATTTTCATTAGATATGCTTCTTGACAGATTTATTCAAACCAAATGTAAATTCTTGCATCATTTACTCATCCTCGTGTCATTTCAAACCTGTATGAGTTTCTTTCAACTTCAAAACACAAATGAAGATATGTGTGACCCTGGAGCACAAAACCAGTCTTAAGTAGCACGGGAACATGTTTTAAGTGCCAAAACTACATTGGATCATGATCGATTTTTCTTTTGTGCCAAAAATCATTAGGATGTTAGGCAAAAATCATACTCCATGAAGATTTTTATCATTTTCAACTAACTTTTCAGCCCACATTAGCCAGCTGAATTAACTAAATGAGCAAAGCTCATTCACATCTTGCATTCTCTGTGGTTCACTTTAAATGATTCAAGGATCTCTTATATTCGCTAGTGACTGAAAAGTTCAATAGTTTAAATGAATCGGTTCAAATGAGTCATTCGTGTGCGAGTCTTTCTGAACGCAATGTGCGTTCATACTGGCGAACTCGCTGTGTGCAGTATACGCTGATTCAACGATCCGACTGCACAGCTAAAGACATTACAATGATGTACGTCATGTTAATTTAATAAATTTCAAGAAATTAAACATACTTGGATGCAAAACGACATTATTTTGGCGAGTCTGAGGCGGCACGACATTTGACGGAGGCGGCCGCCTCCAATTTCTCTATGCAGGAAAAACCCTGTTTATTCAGCTTTTAGGTGATGTCAAAATCTAAATTTCGCAAAATTGAACATTGACATTTTGAAGAACGTTGATAATCAAACAACACTGAACTCCACTGAAAATATCTTCTTTTGTGTTTCACTGAAGAAAGACTCGCATACAGATTTACAACCACATGAGCAGGAATACATGATAACAGAATTTTTATTTTGGGGCGAACTGTCCCCATAACCACCCAATTGGCTAGTTTCGTACATAACTTTCGTTCTTTCCAAGAGGTTTTGTTCAACATAAAGGTTCTCTTTGAATGATTTAACGACATCTGACAACGGTACAAATTATATCTGTCAAAACAATCAGAATACGATTTTCAAGCTCTTTCCGAGACAAAACCAGAGGAGCAGCTTCTGTAATCGCTCGGCGGTCTCCGTTTAAATAGCCAGAAGCTAATTACACCTTCCTCCGCTCTCCCCGTGATCTGAGGAGCCGGCAGCGTTCTCCTCCGCCCGCAGAAGTGGAACAGGATCTTGGCTTTCCTGAGAGGAAAAGCTCAAAGCTCCGCTCCCCTCCTCCTCCGAGCCCGAGGCCAAACTGTGCCAAGCTGCTCCGTGTAACTCTATCCATCTGACAAAGCGGTGAACGCCCAAGCGGCGTGTCCCAACAGAGGATAAAGCCTCCAGCCGGCGGCCCATTACAAAAGCCCTGATGAATGAGAGGTTATACAGCAGACAAACCTCGCCGAGAACCTCACATTCCTCACACGACCATCAAATTCCTGCTGACATCTCAAGAAGACTTTCAAGAACACACGTCCCGGGTCATATTTCTTTAAAGTTTGGGGTGACATAAGAATATTTTAGAACCGTCAAACATTACGTGAATGCAGTATAAATGACCTACAAGAAAACTACTGTAGTGTACTTTAGTATTTACTATGGTAAATTGAAGTATATACTTTAGTGCTATAAATGTGTTTTGTTCATGTGTACTACAGTGTTCTGTAGAAAATATTGTAGTACACTTTAATATTTACTATGGTATGGATCTAAAACACTGCAGGCATTTGGGAATGTTACTACAGTTTAAAATAGTAAGGACTAAAAAACTACTACAGTGTTATTTCATGTGGGGACTGTATTGAAATAATGAGAATTGGAAATACATGGGTTATTTAAAAAATTATTAAACACATGACGAATGTCATGAAAATCACAATATGCAAAACAATTTTAATGGTCCTGAAAACCCCTCAATGTTCTTCATTAAAAGCTTTCAAGAACAAAATGTAAGTTTACAAAACCTCATAACATGAAATCACCAAAAGATTTTCTCAGACAGTTCAAGTACACGAGACGTCCTTGAGGTCTCAGATAAAGCCCTTCTGTCTAAACAGACGCTTCTAGACTGATGTGAAATGAGACGGTCAACATTTGAGTTGGTTTGGGTCAAACACAGTCACTTGGACGTTGGTTGTTTAACCAAAGTTAATTCTTGCTAAAGTTAAGATCACCCTGACCGGGTCAACATCACCAAACTCTGCACATCTGCTCAAAGCACAACTCCATCATTTAGAAACTACGATTCAGATACTTCACCGTTGACTGGAACATGAATATCTTGATTTGGAATATTCATGAGCAACCCAATTTCTAATAACAATTTCCATGTTTTTGCAGTTTTTTGCTAAGAGCCAATAGACTGCAAGTACAGCACATCAAATATACAGGTAAGAAGTAAACAACGCAGATCCAACACTGGTCCAGAAGAAGGCATACTCCACCCAAAAATAACAATTCTGTTGTCATTTACTCACCCTCAAGTTGTTCCAAACCTGTATACATTTCTTTGTTCTGATGAACACAGAGAAAGATATTTGGAAGAATGTTAGCAACTGACATTTATGGGACATCAAAATCTGCATCAGTTCTCGCTGTTCTGTTGAACACAAAATGAGAAATTTTGAAGAATTTAGGATACAAACAGTTCTGGGGCACCTTTGACTACCATTTTATATTTTCCTACTATGGTAGTCAATGATGTCCAGGAACTGAAAATTGCAGATATTCTTCCAAATATCTTTCTCTGTTTTTTCTTTTTTGGGTGAACTATCCCCTTAATGTTTTCCCTCTCTCTCTCTCTCTTAATGTTAAAATAGTCAAGAAAAACACACCGGCAGTGTTGAAAACATCAGTGTTCCACACCAATAATCCATATTTGGATCTGACATCAGCAACACGTTCCACATGTTCCTGGCTCAACATAGGGCTGCCCGATATATCGTAAAATGATCGTTATATATCTCGATAATAGTATATGCAATATCCATAACTAGAGTTGCGAAAAATTCAATTTATTTTATGTGTCAATCATTTGTGTGTTGCATGCTTAGATTGTCCAAATTGGACCAATCAGAAGGGGCCTTACTATCTTTATATCCGCCAAGTAGGTGCTATTATAGTATAGAGCGGAAAATAAATATGGCAGGAGTAACAAGAGACGAGCGAGGAAATGACAGCGACGAACTTGTGCCTAAAACGAACGGTACGTCTGAAATATGGCAATATTTTGGCTTCAAGAGAGAAGACGTGTCACAAATGCAGGCAGTGTTGGGTGTAACTAGTTACTAAGTAATTAGTTACTGTAATTTAATTACTTTTCCCTTGAAAAAGTAAAGTAAGGGATTACTGTTATTTTTTCTGTAATTTAATTACAGTTACTTCTGATGTAATTAAACTAAATACTTTGTGTAATATGTGTGTGCAATAATGGAATTGACATCAAAATTCAAAGTCTAACTTTAAAATCCTTGCTTTAATGTATAATTCTCACATTTGTAAACTTTGGTCAGTTAATAATACTACTTTATGTAGTTTATATTATTTATTTGAATGAATTAAATAAGCCGTTTCATGTCTATCCCTGAATCACTTAACTAATCAAGGTTGATGTAGGATATAGAAAGTAATTAGTAATAAGTAACTAAATACTTTTTGGAGAGAGTAATTTGTACAGTAATCTAATTACACTATTGAATAAGTAATTAGTAACTAGTAATTAATTACTTTTCCAGAGTAACTTACCTAACACTGAATGCAGGTACTGTGTAAGTCGTGCCGCAAAACTGTGGTCACGTCGAGAAGAAATACAACTAATCTCCGCAGTCATCTGGAACACAACCACAGCGAGTTGTATGAAGACTTCCGAAAGTTTAAGGCCAAATCTACCAAAACTGCTAACGAATAGCCAAGTAACAATACGGGAGTCGTACAGACAACCATCGATCGAAGTTTTACAAATGCAACGCATTATGAAAAAACGTTGAAACGCCACAAGGAATTAACAGATGCTATCACACGCTTTTTAGCTAAAGCTTTAGCTTTTTTAGCTATTTATTTTTATTTAAAAAACAGGCAGGGCAAGGAAATATTTTGTTTAAAAGATGCTCTTGTTTTAAGCTGATCTTGATGATTGTATGGTTACATGTGAATAAAAAGTAATGTTTGAGAGTAACGCATGTTGTGTTTGCAGGTCTATTTTAACAGCAAACCAGAAATCAGAATATCTGCTGAGTTTTTAGTCATTCATAGTGTTTTAAACTAAGTCTAAATGTTTGTCTCTTCCTCAATAGTTTTTTTTATCCTGAATTAGATTTAATTACATCAGAAGAATATCTATTACCTGTTTATTACAGTACGATAATTACATGAATAAATGATTTTTAAAAAATAGCTTATAAAACTAGCATTTCTTTTGGAAATGTTATATCGCAAAAAATACCGTTATCGCAATATTCAACAACAAAACCGCATGTCGCATATTTTGTTAATATTGTGCAGCCCTAGAAAAAAATTCCAATCCAATCTAAACCCTAAACTAACCAAATGGAGTACAAATTATCACATCTTCAGAAAACTCTTTCTAGTCAACTTTTCTTTTTTTCCCGATTTTATTATTGAACACAGTTGTTTAATCAGGTTGTGTTGATCTGTCAGGACGAGACACACACTCCACAGGTGTTCGTCAAAACACATTGAAAGAGCACACGCACAGGATTCATGAATATTTAATTCATCACGTGATGTTAATGGAAAGCATATGACACAGTGGCTGAATCTCCTGAATCACCTGATGATGAATCGCTGACATCACATATAACACAAACACGCACAGATTCATTTCATCCTAAAATCAACATGTTATTTACTGTCCTAATGCCTACGAACACAACAGCTCTCTCATCCTCTCAGCTGACCACAGTCTCAACCCGTAAATCCCTCCGATTCTATTGTGCCGTGTGATGACCGAAGGTTTCCATACAAACAATTAACAGTGACTTTGATGGATTGGGTTGTAAATGATCCATCACGCTCAATTTTTGTCCATTAGAAACATTGCAACAGTTTTTTGTTGTTGTTGTGTAACTTTGATATCGATTCTCTTCTTTGCCAAACTACTAATCCAAATTAACATCATTTACTGCTGGAATGTTTCTCCTATTTTCTGTGTCCAATAGTTATTATTAAAGCATTTGGGAAACCAAATGGAATCAAATGACAAAGGCTCAAATCAGATTCTTCATTGAATGACTGAATGTCCCGTTTCATTCCGAAGCGCAACCAATGCAAACTGGGCTGCCAACGTCGACTTCAACTCAAACAGATTTGTTTTGTTGTCAATTGATTGTTTTTGCATTTTTCTTTCTTTTCAGAGTCCTGTCTACAGTATGAAACACAGGCCGCCCTACGGCTCTGGAAACTCTCCAGCACTTCTGGCACAGTGAAATATAATATAACAATAGAAAACACAATGCAGGATTTCAGACTATAGAGCAAAACAAAGATCTCAGTAAACATGGCACATTCGGTAGAAACCGTGACAGAACGTATGGACAGATATTCAGATCCGACGTCAGCTGAAACACTGTCATTCTGCCGCTCAACACTAACAAACTCTGTCATCACTTACTCATAGTGATCTAAACACTAACATCCTTCTGTCCACACCACACAAAAGATGAAAACTTGATCATTTGTGTATATACAGTATAGAGACTCTTATGTATAGAAACTTCAGTTTAGAACGCGATATAAATAAGAATATAAGCAGTGTTGGGTGTAACTAGTTACTAAGTCATTAGTTACTGTAATTTGATTACTTTTCCCTTGAAAAAGTAAAGTAAGGGATTACTCTGATTTTTTCTGTAATTTAATTACAGTTACTTCTGATGTAATTAAACTTAATACTGTGTGTATGTGTGTGCAATAGTGGAATTGACATCAAAAGTCGAACTTTAAAATCTGTGCTTTAATGTATAATTCTCACGTTTATAATACTTTGGTCAGATAATAAGAGTACATTATGTAGTTTTATATTATTGATTTGAATAAATTAAAAGAGCCGTTTCATGTCTATCCTTGAATCACTTAACTCATCAAGGTTGATGTAGGATATAGAAATTAGTAATAAGTAATTAAATACTTTTTGGAGAGAGTAATTTGTACAGTAATCTAATTACACTATTGAATATGTCATTAGTAACTAGTAATTAATTACTTTTCAGAGTAACTTACCCAACACTGAATATAAGAGACCTGCGTGTGAGATTTTAGATTCTGAGCTCAACCCAGTATGACGTGTCAGTGTCACGCTTTGCCTCGTCTAGGCGTGAACATGACACGCATGTATGAAGGTGGAGTAACGTTAGCAGAACGGGGTGATTTTCGAATGTTTTTATAATTCATGACGCGTACTGGTGTACATTGTATTTTGTGTACATTTACGACTTTGTGCGCACACTTTAGACGCATTTTAGCACGTAATCCCACCCCCCTACACCTAACAATTGGTATATTATATGATATAAAACACAACACATAACAGGCAGATACGGCTACAGATGCTATTTATTCAAAAAGTGCAGTTATTCCAAGCGTTCTGTTCTTTGTCCGCCGTAAAACCGGTTCCGGTTGCGTACAATTTCAAAAATTGCCGCCGGTACGTCAGCTTCGATTGTGAAATGGCATTGGCTCTCGTGAGTCTCGTGACTGGTTAGGTCATTAGGTTGGCTTAACGCCATTGGCTGTCCTGCTCCGATTGCGTCACACGCTAAACTGGGGTGTATACGCCACTGCGTGCTTTCCTGGCGCGCGGTCGTCTGGGATTAAACCTACTGTGCTCACACGATCGTGCGGCTTTAAAAGACTCGGAATGCAACGCGACCTGTTCGTAGTGTTTTTAATAAATGCTCGTGGCTGACTTCTATTTTCTTGTTGCGTGTTTTTTAATCGCCGTGAGGTGGGTAGATTTAGGGTAGGAGTGGGGTTAAGTGCTCTAAAATATATACAAGTACAAATAATACGTATTTATAAAACCGTTTCAGTTTTACAAGTGCTAAGAACTGAGCGCGTCATGTTGACGCCTAGGAGGAGGCAACTGACACGCATTTTCGAGTAAACCGCCGTGTCTACAACGCTTCGGCGTGATACCGGGTTGCTGAGCTCAACAGTAACTGTACTGTGACCCACTGCAAACACCAATATTGATCTTTTTTCCAATAACAAAAGACATAGTGTACAACTGAAGTGTCTTTTCAGTTCAACAACACTCGTTGTGACAGAAGAAGAGCTTTACACAGCACACCAGGACGGCTCTGATGGATATTGATTCAGCAAAAGAAAGATTTGAATGCCAGACTCCGTGTAAACTGTGCCTATTATAAACGCAGAGCTTCAACCAAACCAACTAAAGCCAAGCATGAGAAGTCACAGATAGATGTCAGCTAGAACAGCGAGATACCAGTAAAACCATCTCACTGCTTATGAGAACTGGATTCATAGGGGAGACCGGGGCTAGTTGTCACAGGCACCGTGTCTCAGTATCTATAACATTTTAAGTCAAAAATCTTCCATTTTGAATCATTGAATCATCCAATTCACAAATGTCTCACTCCTATTGGTTAGTAAGGTGAGCACAATAAAACATGCAGGTCAATAACACCATACAAGCGTATGGTGTCTAATAATAATTGTCATCGTGACAACTTGCCCCAGGGGCTTGTACAAGGGAGGTCAAGGTATGTTAAGCAAATGATATCCCCTCTCCAGGGCTCATGAGATAATCGTATGTGTAGTGAAACTCACTTTCAGTTATGAAATGTGACAACTTGCCCCAGTCTCCCCTATAGCTTGAGTTTAAAGGCAATAAAAAAATGTAATCATTGAACTTCTATTTTAAGTACGCTCTTTACAAAAACATTCTTTTAGTCACGGTTTCATATCTTGCCAGGTTTGAACCTACAACCCTTCGCTTACCAGCACAGAACCGCTCGGCTCACACACACTGCGTGCACGCAACACGTCTTACCTCTTTGACCTTCTCTCTCCTCTGAAGCGTCTGAGGATCTGATGGCTTTCCCTGGTCCTTCCCCAAGGGTGCTTTCTGCAGACACTTTTTAAAACTCTCAAAGTTGAATCCGCCGATGTGTTGAGCGCCCGAGGTTACCCGCTCGTCCTTGGGCGTCTGTTCGTGCGCCCTCGCCGGGCTCCAGTCCTCCTGCGTCCTACTCCCAACAGATCTCTCCACAGTTCTCGCTCCATGGGTTACCGAAGGCTTGCGGCTCACTTTCAGTTTAACATTCGCGTCAGCACCCTTTAAACCCACCCGTTGGTGCTCTTGGTCTCCGGGCACCTTTTTGGAAAGCTCCCGGGCGTCGCTGTCGGAGCCCACGGTCACCGCCGGGTTCTCATTTTTGGAGAGAAAGATGCGCTTCAGGCGCACGGAGTCGGGTAAGAAAAAGAGTGCCCCGAAGCACAGCGTTACCAAACCCGAGAGAAAAAGAAGAAACACGAATTTCTGAGAGAGACGAAGCCCCATGCCCGATGCGGAGACACCGGGTAACTTTCGAAACACCATCGAAACTTTCCACTATTCACGCTACGCACGGTACTATACAGTAGATGCTCTCTATGTCTACTTAAAACTCGCGTCTTGGTCAGAAAGTCAAAATAACAGCGCTGTTGTGCAACCTTAACTGTACACTGGACAAAGTGACACAATCTTTCCAAATCTATCGATTTAAGAGGCCACAGGTTGCGTCAACAAATGTGCACACTGCAAGAGCGTCATTGCGCATCGGTGTGGCCTTTTAACCAGCTTCCTGTCGTCATCTCATCCGATAAACTAAATGCACTCAATCTTCCAAATTAAAGCACCAAATTATAGTGTCTAATAACTATTAACATGCGCTTTCAACACACTGACAACAATGCTTATAGGAAACCAAAATTGAAACTTAATGGCCTTAAAATGAAATCAGCTTTGAAACAGAGCGCAATGTTATATGCACATGCAAGAACACATATTTAAACGCCTGTTTGCTTTACATTACAAGAAAACATCAATGTGTTTCCAAACACGCTGCTGCTGTCTACAGATGCTCTCGCATACGCGCGTTGCCAAATAGTGCAACGCTGAAGTTTTTTGCGCAGAGTGAATAAAACAGCACATATCGTGCAGATAACCTCGCAAACCGCAGCGTCAAGGGTCGCTTCTCAACATCTATGTGCGTTTGGCACGCTGCACATCACTCCAAGAGACGAGCGCATTGAAGAATACATCCAAAGATCAAAACGAGCGTCACAGCACCGACGAGACGCCGATAATCGTTCCGAGTGTTTGTGAAAACTGTTGGTTTTCCGTTCAGACGCCGTGCGAAAACTCTCCCGCGTTCCCAAAGTCTACGTCCGATGCATGGAGAGGGATGCGCGCGCTCCTAAAATATGAACGACGAAAGCGTGGATCGTTCTTCCGAACAGGAATGTAATGAAAACGCGCTGTTTCTTATTCCCATCAGCGCCCGTTCTGCTCCGCGCTCGCCTGCTGTCACCAGTGAAGAAAGAAGCGCAATGGATGTCGCGGAAACGCCGCGGATGGTGTGTCGATGCAAAGCCGTGAAACGAAGCCGTGATCAGATGTGTGATCCGCGCACATCGGCCGTTGTGGAGCTGTAGGACTCCGCGTCTATCCGGGCGGTCTGCTGCAAACGCCTTTGATCAGCAGCGGTGAGGGGGAGCGCGCCTCTGAACACCGCGACGCGCGCAAACGCGAGCGCATACAGCCACCGCGCGGCGTGTTTGGGTAATGCAGGTTTTCTCTAAGAATTAGGTTTGTTATTGTACAACCAATGGAACACTTTAAGGAAGATTAGTAGCGTTGAACCAGATTACACTCGCTGTACAACATAAACATTTTATAAGCAAAGTTAGAATATGAGTTCAACAATAAATTCTGTCATCATGCACATCACACTCATCTGGGTCAAAACCTGTGTGTGAAGATATTTTGAGAAAGGTCTCAGTGGCTTTGAAAGTGATGAATAATTTACCGCATTGCTAATATTCTGATTTGAGAACTGCACACATTTAAACTCTTCCAGCAGTTTGTCTAGATTTAATTTGGCTTAAATGAGCGAAACGATTTGCACTTTTAAAACAAATCAGCAACACCAAATCTAGGCAGAGATCAATACAGAAGTGTAAGAGAATTCCAATCAAACGGGACCAAGATGGAGAGCAGTTTTCCCGAAACAAAATAAGACAAATGGGCCGATTAATGTGGTGCTGGTCATTAGGGGTAAACAAAGACCCAATCACAGCAGAAAAGTTGATAGTTACAGAGAAGTTTAGCAGAGGTCGAGAGAAAAAGAAGTAGAGTGCAACCGGCAGCAGAAAATTTCCATTCGGTGTTGATTGGTCAGGTCCCACGGGACGACTATTTAAAGGCAAATCTAACGGGAGATTAGACCAGATGTTTCATTTAGATGAAGAGGGGAAGGGCCCATTTATAGCAACAGTGCATTAGAGAACAGAAACTTAAGTCAATACTTTACTCAGCAAAGTGTACAAGAATAAAACGAAGGTGTTTGGTTCACATTCAAATGATTTGGAGAGCGAGAGGAAAACAAATATAAAGTTTTCAGCATCATGTTTTACTTTACAAAAAGAAAACTTTTTAAGAATATTTTGCGTACTAAGTACTAGTATACTTGTGTTTTTTTCAATGAGAAAGACATTATGTCACAACATCCCAGTATTGTCAATAACACAGTGATATAAAAAAATCATAATTATCGATACCATATTACTTCTAGCCATATCATAATGTTGTAAATAATTCAGCATTCGCTTTGTCTTTTAAGTGTAATTTGTTTGCCAAAAAAAAGCACAAAATGAAATTAAAGATGAATGAACGTTTGAATTTGATTAGCCTATCTGCAAAAACGTTTTAAAAGATACCGTTATAAAACCGTTGCGGCGGCGGCGTTTTGTCGTGATAACCTTGACGTGAAAATCTGATATTGTGATAGCCCAGAAAGACATAAAAAGTAGACTGAACGCATACTTTTATTTTTATAGTTTAAAAGAGGTATACTAATAGCACTATTGATTGAAAACTACATCAATACTCTTATTGCTCTATTACATAAATATCCCTAACCCAAACTCTCTGAAATAAAGAATAAAATGCTCATCTATATTCACAGCTGCGTATTCTGATTTATTATTTGAATATCTCAGTAATGGGATCTCAATATTACATTTCTCTAAACACCCCAGAACAATCCCAGGAAAATAAGCAGATTTTGATGCAAATAGGTCACATTATCCTCACTCGAGCGTATCGAGCTTCACGGTTCAGCTTCTCGTCAGCAGAAAAAAACCGACAAGCCAATGAGTCACAGCAATTGAACAGACACCCAAACAGAAATAAATACACATTATTGCGGCTGCTTGGCGTTCTACAGCATAAACTTTGGCGGAGAAGTCTGGGATTATTCTAAAAAAAAAACTCCACAGGTCTGAGAATATTGAAAGAGAGACTTTAAAGTCTGATAGATTTAACGGGATAGTTCACTCTGTCATCATTTACTCACCCTCATGTCATTTCAAACTTGTATGACTTTCTTTCTTCCGCAGAACACAAGAGAAAATATTTTGAAGAATGTTGTTAACTGGACCCGTTCACTTGCATTGGTTTTGTGTCCATACCATGGAAGTGAATGGAGTCCAGTGCTGTTCGGTTACCAACCTTCTTCAAAATATCTTCTTTTGTGTTCTGCGGAAGAAAGAAAGTCATACAGGTTTGAAATGACAGAGGCGAGTCGATGACAGAATTTTCATTTTTGAGTTAACTATCACTTTAAGCGTCCAACACTCCTTCATCAAGAGTTGAAGTTCGGCTGTAAAATACAGACACTCATATTTTAGTATTTGACAATTGCCATTAATAAAATCAACTTTGATGTTTTATATATACATATTTTCGTCCAATCTATTCTATTTATTTGTAATCATACAACAGTCAAAAAAACAATGTTGCAGTTGTAATTTTGCATTACATGGTATAGAATAAATAATCCATTATTCAACATTAAATGAACAAAAAATAAAGTAGATTACAGTACATAAATGTTGAATGCCTTTGTCAGGCTCAAAATCTAATTGTAATAGTGCGAAACATTATAAAAAATGTAATGTTTGAAGCTTTTCATATATTTAGTATTTATGTGTTATTTTTACTGTTCATCTTCAGAATTTCGTAGGGTAAACATAACACACAAAAAAATCTGCAACCCAATTCTGCAGCCCTTGCAATACAACAGCTCATAAAACAGATGAGGTCAGGGTGGAGAAGTATGTGCGTCACACATCGACTGGTGAAACATGGGCTCTCTCCGCTGGTTTATATCTGAAGCACCAGTTCAGATATAAACCAGTACAATGAACATACAATGAAATAAATGGAAGGGTAAATATCATTCTTTTAGCAAATGAACTTTATTCGCTTTATCTTCCAGGACAAAAACTGTTTGTTAGTTGTCAGAATGCAATGAAGTGCTGAAGCTACAGGCCACAAAACAGTGAAGTGTCACATTCGCTTACATTTTGATATAGATTTTATTTCCCATTGTATATAAAATAAATATTTGATGGAGAATATACGCACATTATCAGTCGAGTCCAGTCAAAAGAGGGCTACTTAAACGGCAGAATAGGCAAACATCACGCTGAAAGCACATCAGTAAACCCAAACACAACGACGCCGTCAGTAAACACCTGCCGTCCTCATCCGAGTTCACCATATATTCACACAGAATGGCTTTAGTTATTGCTATATTTTAAATGGTTTAAAGGTTCTGTTATGATAAAGTGCTTTTGCCTCCAGACTGAATGAAGAGTAACACAGACAAGAGATGACATGTCTTCAAGGTCTAAAGGAACACCGAGAAAACAAGCCAACAGTTACCATACTGCACACGAACCAAAACCCTTAAGCCTTTCACACATGCAAACACCTTCTCTACTGTGTATTTGGTGTCCTTGGGAAAACAGAACAAAATTCACGAACATTTGAATGAATTTAAATAAAAAATATAAAGAAAGTACATTTCAGAGTTAAATTCTTATTAACTACAAAACAAAATGTCCTCCAAGTTAAACTCCTAAAGCTTTCACTCGACGAACATTCCCATCTATCCATGACCAAGAAAACTTTTTAACTTCAGGGCTTTTCAAACATTTTTCTGGCACAGCTTTGTCAAGTCAACATTCAAACTTTGTCTGAACTTTTCTTTAGTTTAGTTATTTATAATCCATTTGGTGCCGCTATAGTAGCACAGAAATAATACACAACCTTTAAAACCCAGTTCATCACGAATAATCCACAACCAATAAAAAACCCTAATGGTCACCCTATGAATAAACTCTGAAACTGAAGATAAAGTTCAGGATTAGATCACATCATTTGTTTTTTGCTTGTCAGAATGCAGTAAGCACAATCAGGACTAGTATTAACACGAAACACAGGCACATTTGTACCTTCGTCTGCATTTTACATCACTTCCTACTAAAAATACAAACAAACAAAAAAAGAACAAGGAGCTCATGCAATGAACTGTGAGATCCTTCTTGCAAAAACAATAAGCAGTGATATGAGAAATAAAGAGCATGTACGGTCATATGAAGCATCTGGAAGATTGAAGATTTTGTAATCAGCATTCAACACCCGCACTGGTCTATAGATGAACACACAGCAGCTTCATCTTACAGCACAACAGACACACAAAAAACAATGTAAACACAAAACGTTCATTTGTAAAAACAAACTCAAAAGGCAACTGAAGGCAAAATAAAGCTGTTATAAATCAAATATCAAGTAAATGATGTTTTCCGAGGCGCCTCACAGACAGGCATTAAGTGAACATAAGAAAAATCTCAACTCAAGACTGAGCTATATAAAAAGAATAGGAAAATAAGATCAGACGAGCCGAAATGCAAAACCAATATATAACCACACTTATTAATAGTCAGAACACCCGCATTCAAAACCAACTCCAGAACGAGCCGGAGGGCCGTTCCACACCATCCACACCTGCACATTTCCACTGAATTTAAATGTGTTGTTTACACACGTCTGCATAATCCACACCCCTCTACCGAGTGTTTGTCAAGTGTTTCAGCTCTATTTAACACATTTTAAAAAGGCATTTAGCTCAATTCTACTCTAGATTCTCTCCAAAATCCAGCGCAGTCAATGCAAAAGATCATTTAAATGACATTTTTCTCCACACTCCTCTTTTTGGTATTAGTATTATAGTGGTGCGTAGCTCCGTTTCAAGAACAAAAGATAATGTGAAATGAAAACTCTCGTGAATACTGAAGTTTGTTTACATCACGACTACTCGACCCGGTATTGACATACTCGACCCGGTTAAATAAACAGGAACAACATAAACCATCCCATGCCCCTGAGACTGCACCGGCATCGGCGACACAGACATCTATTTTAAAGGCAAAAGAAGCATCCACGAAGGCAAAACAAGCACAGAAAGTTTGAAAAATAACTGAGTCTGTTAGCATTAATACTCCGAAGCACATCATAGACATCAATGGATCTTTAGAGTTCACATGTAAAATATATCGCTTTTTCTCAACATAGCTCACAATAAAATAAGTCTAGTCTACTCTCTGTGCATGCAAAATAGATTTGGATACATTACATTTTGAATAAATTCATTTTAAAACGTCCTGCACTTAACAGAATGAAACGAGGACATGTCTGGATCTCCTCATCTGAAGGACAGCGTTAGCTCACTCGGTGCAAATGTATTCAGGATGAAACTTCTTTCATTATTTACTCGCCCTCATGAATATCTAAACCCATCTACCGTTATTTGATTTCCCTGAAAAAAAACGTGTTTTTACATTTATGGGTGCTTTAAAGCATCTTGCATGCACGTCAGCTTTACATTTGGTGTTTGGGATCGCAGGGAATAAAAAGCCTGATATTGGCGTCGCTAGCACCTTAATTCTTAAACGTCTCCTGCAATAAAAAACAGCATACGGGGTTGAAAGCGAGTAAATAATGACAGAATATTTGTTTTGGGATGAACTGTTCCTTTAAAGCAGCGTTTAGAGTTTCAGATCACTCTCTGTGTTGTCATGACCAAAGCACTTGAGTGCTTTTAAAGGGAAAGCAGAATAATTCCACGCAAATCCTCTTTGTCATTAAATAAAGTAAAAGCAAACAGTTCACGACAGATGAAACTGGTGGTTCAGATGGATAATTCTGATGGTCCTGCGCACGTCCGACAAATGTACAAAGGCAATAACGTGTCCGGTTTTATATTGCTCCTGAAGTTTAAAACCCCTCGAGGTCAAACAGAAAACATAATTCACTCCTGATAAAATAAAAAATCAAGGCAACTCATGTCCTAAAAAACCACAAAAGTGTAATGAAGGCAATCGATGCTTTAAAAACAACCTGAATCTAGTGTGAAATTAAACCTTTGGTAATGCATAGTTCTCTTCTCCATCATTCATGTGTCTATCCCACAATAAGACTAAACTACACCGTGTCTTAACCAGAGGTGCTGCGACAAGATCGAACTGAGAAACGCTGAATTTGATGTCAAACAGAGAATAAACGTTGGATGACCAACAATCGCTTTGAGATGAAGCCTGATGTCTGTCGTGTAAGACTCTTTCACGTCTTTGCATTCGATCATATTTCATTCAAATTTTAATTGTGAGTTCACACATTATTTAACACTGTGTATGTACTCTGGGTAATATACTGTGAAAATACTCACAGGTCATACAGAGCGAAGTTGAACTTTTAGCGTTTGTTTTATCAATGTTTTTATTGTTGCCACACTGTTTCTGGTTACGACATGGTGTCGAGTTCAAAAAAAGAAGAAGATAATATTAATAATATTTTGATTGCTCCTTTTTCTTTTCTTTTTGGTTCGTCTCTTTCCTTTCCCTGACGTCCTCAATTTGGCTTCCTGCAGAATAAATCTGTCCTCCCGTCTCAGTGTTATATACAGACGCTCTGTCAGTCTCGCGCGTCTCAGAGGAAGCTGATGGACCCCCCAGCCTCTCAATAACGCCCACCGGCTGGCTCACGGGAGGAAGGGCTCATCTTCCTCATCCTCAGCGCTGGGTCCCGGGTCGCTCAGACACCGCTGCAGACGCTGCTGCGGCTCTTTGTCGTCCTCGCCAGTCTCGTCTTTCTTCGCGACGAGAGACGTGGCTTTCATGACCAGGCCGTCCCCGTCCTCGTCCTCCTGCTCATAGCTGCTCTTCTTGAATTCATCCACCACACTGACGGACTCTGGAGACTGCGGAGACGCCAGTTCGACCTTGATGGTAGGGATGTCCCCGGTCACAGGTTTGATGACCCAGGCTTGAGGGTCTGTGGCAGGGGAAGAACATACTTAAATCCACAATTTTATCTCAGATAATACTTTTTTTTTCTTGAACTACTGCAACACGGATCATTTCTTAACTTCCGAAGTTTGTCTTTTGTTTGTGCCAGCTTCTGTGGCTTTTTTCATGGTGAGAAAAAAAGTTAACTGAATTCAGTTTTTTAACTGAATAAAAAGGTCTCTTACATGTTTAAACCCAGCATAAATAAAACGCGCTTTAAGGAGAAAGGATTTTAGAAGCACGTTGGTGGATCTTAAAAAGGTAAAGACTAAGTACAAAAACAGGTATAAATCTGATCCCATTGGTATGAAAATTGAACTTTTGGGAGATTTTTGTTGGTGTATAGATCAAAGTATGTTGATGTATTCTAGCTTTCAGATCCTTAGGAGGCATTGTGTGATTTTCAAGACCTTTAACTTCACGGGTAACCATAGATACCATATTTTCAGTGCTTTTACTTTTTATTTGATGTCTGTTAAGGTATGAAATCCTGGGTTCAGTCCAGTATGCTCAGCTGAACTCTATCAGTAGGGGGCGCTGTGAAACCACCTCTAGTCTTACTAGCATGCACAACTCGATGGAGTCAAAGACATTGAGCTCTGACAGATGAGAACGCTCAGAACTCAAAAGGGATCCTCAGAGTTACAGCAGAATAAATCAACCTCACCAGAAGCCAGACGCGCTCGTGCGATGGTCGGTGAATCAGGGGGCGGAGCTGGAACGGTGAGGTAATTATTCACGTGTGACATCTAAAGACAAAAATATAAATCCACAAACAATTATGTAACAGCTTTTACATAACACTGCAAACAAATTATTTTCCAGACATCCTTAAAACAAGACTTAATGTCTCGAGATGCAAAACGACACAAGCATCTTGATTTCAGAGAAATCGGACAAATATTTTGTGGTGTTTTAGCTTTAAACAAGAGAAAGGTGTTTGCCTTTTTCCTTTTGAATAAAACCTTTGGAACCCCACTGGCAAACAGCTTCAGCATCTTGTTTTGAGCAAAATTATAACAATCGTGTTGGATTTCTCTGAAAGCAAGACAAGATTATTCGCTTCTCAAGTCAATATATCATGATTTAAGGATATGTAGATAAACGTATCGGAAAAACAATCCCGAAAAATATTACAAGAAAGATTTTTTCGCACTGTGCCAAATTTAAACAGCCAGTGGATTATGTACATTTGTTATGAGATAAAAATCAAAATAATAAATAAAATGCACGCAAAACTGCTGGAATCGAATGCAAGTTTTACAGTATTACTCTTAGAAATGTTCATTGCTCATTGAAAGATACACTGGGAAATGTCTACACTGGGTTCCAAATTATTATGCAAATGATATCTTTCTCTGGTTTTCCTAATTTGTCGATGCAAATGACAGTCAGTATAATTTTAAAGTAATCAACAGTTAGGGTACATTTGGAATTTTATTGAACAAACCTCCCACTGACAACAGTATTTATTTAAAAAATGAAAAACTCAAAATGCACTGTTCCAAATTATTATGCACAACAGAGTTTGAAAACATTTCATAGGTTGTAAAAAACTGAAAATGGTCATTTGTTGAATTTGCAGCATTAGGAGGTCATATTTACTGAAATCAAAAGCTATTTCAATCAAAAACATCCTAACAGGGCAAGTTACATGTTAACATAGGACCCCTTCTTTGATATCACCTTCACAATTCTTGCATCCATTGAACTTGTGAGTTTTTGGATAGTTTCTGATTGAATTTCTTTGCAGGATGTCAGAATAGCCTCCCAGAGCTGCTGTTTTGATGCTAACTGCCTCCCACCATCATAGATCTTTCGCTTGAGGATGCTCCAAAGGTTCTCAATAGGGTTGAGGTCAGGGGAGGATGGTGGCCACACCATGAGTTTCTCTCCTTTTATGCCCATAGCAGCCAATGACACAGAGGTATTCTTTGCAGCATGAGATGGTGCATTGTCATGCATGAAGATGATTTTGCTACGGAAGGCATGGTTCTTCTTTTTGTACCATGGAAGAAAGTGCTCAGTCAGAAACTCTACATACCTTGCAGAGTTCATTTTCACACCTTCAGGGACCCTAAAGGGGCCCACCAGCTGTCTCCCCATGATTCCAGCCCAAAACATGACTCCGCCACCTCCTTGCTGACGTCGCAGCGTTGTTGGGACATGGTGGCCATCCACCAACCATCCACTACTCCATCCATCTGGACCATCCAGGGTTGCACGGCACTCATCAGTAAACAAGACTGTTTGAAAATTAGTCTTCATGTATGTGTGGGCCCACTGCAACCGTTTCTGCTTGTGAGCATTGGTTAGGGGTGGCCGAATAGTAGGTTTATGCACAACTGCAAGCATCTGGAGGATCCTACACCTTGAGGTTTTCGGGACTCCCGAGGCACCAGCAGCTTCAAATACCTGTTTGCTGCTTTGCAATGGCATTTTTGCAGCTGCTCTCTTAATCCGATGAATTTGTCTGGAAGAAACCTTCCTCATTCTGCCTTTATCTGCACGAACCCTTCTGTGCTCTGAATCAGCCACAAATCTCTTCACAGTACGATGATCTCGCTTAAGTTTTCGTGAAATATCTAATGTTTTCATACCTTGTCCAAGACATTGCACTATTTGACGCTTTTCGGCAGCAGACAGATCCTTTTTCTTTCCCATATTGCTTGAAACCTGTGGCCTGCTTAATAATGTGGAACGTCCTTCTTAAGTAGTTTTCCTTTAATTGGGCTCACCTGGCAAACTACTTATCACAGGTGTCTGAGATTGATTTCAGTGATCCAAAGAGCACTGAGACACAATACCATCCATAAGTTTAATTGAACAATATAAAATCAAATGTTTACGACACTTAAATCCAATTTGCATAATAATTTGGAACGCAGTGTAAATCTCATATTGACCAAATATCATCTCAAACCTTTTCCAGATCCTTCATCCTCTTGCGTTTAATGAGGAACTCATTCCATCCGTCCTCATCCGGATCAGCCACCAGAGTGTGTCGATTGTACGACCTCAGCTAAAAAACACAGAAGAGAGTCAAGATTGATCACGCGATATCAGTCAAGAGGTTAGTCACGTGAAGACAGAACAGGAAGTGATGCGTGCTCACTCTCAGACGGGTCTTCTGCAGGTTTGTACGCAGGATCTTTCTGATCTCCTCCTCGCGGGCTTTAGACACCTGAGGCAGCGCTCTCTCCTGAGACGGCTTCTTGGGTTGGATGTTTCTGGAAGACATTTCAGTAAAGTTCACTACAATGTGATATTCCCTCACGCTCGCATGCAAATGTAGACGTCCGGTTTCACTCACTGCATGGATACGGTGGATGGCATAGCAGAGGGAAGTTTGGAACCTCCGCCGCTCTCCACCAGCTCGATGGCCTGTTTAAACTCCATCTTGTGGTAGAAAGCAATGAGCTGCGGTTCTTTTGAACGCTCCCCCGCAATCAGACACTTCTTCACATACTTCTTATTGAAGCGGTTCAGCCTGAAAAGAGGAAGGACGGGGTGAGCCACCGAGATGAGACACTGAAACACGTCTGAAGGTCCGCGCGGAGATTCCGCGGATTCTGACTGTGTTATGCTACATAACAACACAATTCTCTCAAAGAGCAAAACATCCTCAAACAAAGCTAAAAACATCTCATAAACTCTTCACATTTAAATGGAACATACTTGTCTTTCCAGTGATGATGTCCGTAATGTCCGCAGATGTCCTCGATGCCCGTCAGCAGGTGGTCCAAAAACTAAAGACAGCAAAACGACACGATTGAAAAACAAACAACATCTACCCAATAAAGCCGAGAATATAAAATATTTAAAAAAGGTGATCTGCCGACAGAAGGATGACAGACGAGACTGAAAGAAATATCTGCCCGCCCCGCCGTCACGAGATGCACTCAAACAGATGTCGCCATAGCAACAATCAGTTTTATAAGTGATGAATAAATTCAGATTTGTGAGCAAACGCTGTGTTTGGACAACAAAAAGCCTCTTTTACAGTAAAACGTTCACAAAACTAGTTGCAAATAAAAAGCAGCAATAATACAGACAAAATATCTATTATGTATTTACATTGAATATCATGGCGATTGTGACAACAGTATGGTCATCCCTCTCAGATACAGACACACGTCGAGAATTATAGTTGTTGATAGTGAGATAAAATATTTCAAGGAGTTTTTCATGGACACAAACTACCCAATAGCAAAGCTCTGTTCTGTACATGTGGTTCGAGTTCGATCTAGACGTCTGCACGTGGTCAGATGACTCCAACGGCTGGATCTCTTTTCCTGGAGGTCCTCACAAAACCAGTCAAGAATGTGTCTGTGTTTCAAAATTCAAACATTCCAAACATTTAGCATCGTGACCTGATTTTCAAGACGGTTAAGTGAACGTAAGGCCTAAAGTCTCGCTACCATAATGCACCTGGACATTTGCCTCCAGATTCTTAGATTTCCAACACTGTAACACAATGATTTTTACTGTACTTTATCCTTAATAACTGCAGCAAGGTGCAGGTAACGCTAAAGCTTGGACTAAATGCTTGTTTGAGCGGTCTTAACTGAAAACAACTTGCAAAGATTGGCCACCAGGTGGTGCTCATACACAATCTTAATGTTGAAGAATGTTGGTAAGCAACAACGGGACAACACTGACTTCCATTGTGTGAACAAAATCACCCAGATAATTCTTAAAATATCTTCTTTTGTGTTCCCACACGAGTTTTAAATAACATGACGTAGCATAAATGAGAACATAAAAATCTCTTTAACGCAGCATGGCTACACAATATATACATACGTTATCTCTAGAAAGGTCATCGAGTTAATTCACCGAGCGTGACGTTAGAGATGATATGAGAAATGAGTTGAACCTGTGTGTGAATCTCTTCATTGATAGATCGCTTGGTTTCTTGTTTTTTCTTCACTGCCAGAAGGTCAACCAGAGGTCGAATGGTCATACCCTGCCAAAACAAAGAGACAAAACAGACAAATCATCATGTGCTTCTGCTCACATTCAATCCCATTTAAATGTACCACACCGTGATCCCAGAGCAATGACGTTTCACTGTCTATACATCTGTGATAACATGCATCCAAACCGTCTAGACCGCTAAAAGAGCGGAAGACCGCCGGCACTTCCTGTCCTTGAGGAAGGAGCTGTAATTCATAGCGTGTCATCGCTGGTCAACAGCAGGATTTGTCATACTGTGCCGAACAAACATTAAGGACAGGAGGGAAGCACTGCAGCGTCTGTTACGTTTACATTTTCCGAGGTGGCAGGATTTTTCCTCAAGGTCGGAAGCTAGTGGAGATCAAACTACGCCGCAGACGGCGATAACAAATGCACCGTCATCCCTGCCAGAGCCAAACCAGCTCATGTGCAGAAAGAACTCAATGTAAACCACACCTGCATCAATATACAGACACCCAAAATGTCTGTGGATTTCCAAGCTAGTCCCAACAAGAAATGTTCTTTAAAACAATAACAATATGCTTAAGATTCTAAAACGGATTGGTACAGCGTGCTTAACAAGAAGATAACCTCATGAAACAAAGCAACAAGAGCAGAGAAAATCCAACATTAAACTATACTGATAACCATTTAAAGATCTTTATTTACTTTAAAATGTTGTGTATATTTTTATCGTGGCAGTGTCAAATCCTGCAGGAACAAGTCTCTGAACCACATGTATGTTGTAATGTGTTCAGATTTTGTTATTGAGTACAAATGCATTCACACACTACCAGAAACACTTGTGGTGCTCTTGTATAACATACACCACTAACAAACATGCTACATATTCACAGAAAACCACAGACTTCGACTTCCTCAAACATAATTCAAATCTAGCATCAATTACGGCAGCGTTGTCATTGCTGCAAAGTGCATCGCCACATCACGGTCACGGACAGTGGTGAAGTGAGGCACAGAAAGTGAAAAAGCGGGACAAGCGCATCATCGTCTAAGGCGAAGAGCATTGCCGACTGTGACGAAGTGCATGACCACTGACACCAAGTGCTTCACCAACTGTGTCGAAGCGCATCATTGACTGGCTCACAAAACTAAAACCACACACCATCGTATAACAAGTTTTACACACTGACCCTGAACCACTCCAAGATAAAACACCTGTTGCAGTATAAACATCTCACACTTGTATCTCATTATGGTCTGTGTACCGTACACACGGAGTTCCTGCAGGTCCGGGTCCGTTTCAGCACAGAAAGCATCACATCATAATACGAATCATTACAAACCAAAGTGATGCGGGTTACTTTCTCCACGGCAGCTCAGATCTGTAACTACAGCACCATTAGAGAGCCCTCACCGCGCTGCCATACACCAAACCTTCATTCAACCGCCTGCGACAACAAAAGCAACGGACACTGACCTGCACAAACACCGTAAAGAAGATGACGGTGATGATGGCCGTGAGGAACATGTCTTTCCTGGCGAAATGATTTTCGTCCAGGAGGTAAATCAGAGAGAACGCGATCGCCCCCCTCAGGCCGCCGTAAGCAATGATAAACTGGTCTTTAGTGGTCAGTTTCACAATACGAAACTTATTGATCACCAACGTCAAGCCAATGACACCTGTGGAGAAATTAAACACTGAATCAAACACAAGCAGTGATATGCGGGTCACCAGGTTAACCTTTAGGATATTAAAATGAATCATTTCTGTCATTTGCATTTACGTCCATAAATACCGATAGCGCTCAGTTAAAGGGATGAATGACACCGTGTTTTCCTCACCCTCAAGGCACCCTAGGAGTACATGACTTTCTTCTTTCAGACGAATGCAGTCGGAGTATAATGCATATAATGCCATGGATGCACTTTTTGGAGCATCAAAATCTCATCCCCCTTTCACTCCCCATTATAAAACTTGGAAGAGCCAAGAAAAATGGTACATAACTCCGACCGTCTGAAATTCGTCTAAAAGAAGAAAGTCATATACACCTTGACGGCGAGTAAAACATGGGGTCATTTTGGTTTTCCACTGAACTATCTCTTTAACTTCAGTGTCATCCTTGCAGGTTGAACATGGCAACAAACATGGCAATGATTAGAAACTGATTCTTTATAAAGACACATTTTTTTGGCCTGACAGTTTGATCGCACGGGTCTCTTATTGAGACTGAACAGGTTTAGATTCTTCCAGATGTCCGGAGCATCACTCACCCAGAACACGGGCCACCAGGCAGAGAACGACCGTAGCAATCACAAAGGTCCAGTTCCAGTTGTGCTTCCCGGCCACCGTGGACACGCCCAGGAAGATAAAGATGAGCGTGTCGCTGACGCTGCTCCACATCTTCAGGAAGTACTTGATGGTGGTGTGGGATTTGTGGGATATGTTGGCCTCCACGTAGGGACGCATCACAGCACCGCATGCGATCAGACTGCAGACAAAAGATGAGGTTTACGTCATGCAAAGTGCACGACACTATTAAAATATCATCACAATGCTTTCTAATCTAATCTCTAAACACCATACAGTATTAATACAAATGATCAAAAGAAGCAAAGAACTCTGCGTCAAACTGTAATAGACTTTTGTGAGCTGTGTTAAATCCCTTAAAGATGTTTGTCAAAAGGTACGTGTAAATGAAGATTATTTTCAGAACTGGAAAGAGTTTAGTAAGGGGGATTTTGTCGTGGTCCTGATGTGACAATAGCAAATTGCTGCACTTTCAGTCATTCGTTACCGTTCCGTACAGGCGCTTTGCATTGCATTAGCACACACAGCACTGAAAGGAACAGTTCACATTTAGCTCAACGTGTGAGGAATTAATTCACCATCAGAGGCAGCGGGGGTCATGACAACTTACAATTACGTCAAAGTGTTCACAGACATACGGGGGTGTGATTCTTTAGAAATGTTCCACCTAATGAAAGTATGTCTTACAATGAACTTTACAGGCCTCAAACCGCTGAGGGTCTCAAAAACATCATCGGTGCTGAACATTAAACTCCTGTGCCTCCTCTAAAAGACCCTCTCAAGGGTTTGAGTATTTGTGATTTCATGGACTCTAATAGTGTGTGGCTTTGACGTACGTTTCCTTCTAAATGTTCTTTTATAGCTAAAATGTCTGCTTGACCCAGATAGCACAGGTACATCTGTACGACGTCTCATAAAGGTCTGAAAAACATCTGCTAAACGTCTAAGAAAGAGCATTTTTACATTCATTCTAAATCATAAACATCTTACAGATGTCTTCTAGATGTCTATGTGACGTCTCAGAGACGTACTGCAGATGAGCACACAATGTCTTGTAGATGTAAATGCAGACATTAAATAGATGTCTGCCAGATGTGTGTCAGCTATCAGGGGAGAAATTATCAATATCTGTCTGTCTGTCTGTCTGTCTTTTAACGGACAGAATTTTAAATAATAATTTCCAGACCATTCAGTTATTTCGACCTGTCCAGCCTTGTCTGTTGGAAACCTTCAGACGTGTGGTGATGTACGGCTCGGTCTCCGAACCCGTCAACGCCACGCACTCGCTCCATCACTGACTTTCCTGTCACTGCATCATAACTCAAGAGCTGTTTACAGCACTGAAGCGTTGAGAGACCGCTGACATGCTTTATTTCATGAGCAGATGAAGCAAACGCAAACACGGGCTATTGATCAGATCTCATCTCATAGTGTCTGTGACGGGCCAGCACAGGCCAATAAATCGCAGGATGTTTTCAGTCTGAGATATCAATTGATTTATTATCAAAAATAAAATAAGATCGTGTGCAGTTCTGTGCAAATGTTTCTAAAAGACACCTAAAACGCTCAACCTTTAAATGACTCATTAAAATGACCACAAACCTTAAAATAGGCCTCATTTACTAGATAAATATGTGTTTATTGGTCTTACTGTGTATGGATTTTCCCTGCACAATATTTCAAATATAACATTTATCTTCTGATCATCTTTCATTAGAATGCAACAACTGGATCCACCTCCGAAACAAAGTTACTTTTTAGATGACATCACAAATCCCTTTGATGCAGCGAGTTTGAATCTTGTGACCCGTTTCATTTTAATATGAATATGTAATATAACATTTCCTAGTGAAGTTGTTGCAGAACACCTTACGCCATAATGCCCGACAGGTGGAACACCTCTGCGGAGAGATACGCCAGGTAGCTGTAGACGAAGACGAACAGCGGCTCGATGACACGGGTGTGAGAGGTGAAGCGTGACGTGAACGCTGCCAGGATGCCATACATGGCACCCACCATGATGCCGCCCAATGACACCACCAGGAAACACACGATACCCAGAAACACATCTGTGACGGTGATGGTGCCCACGCTAGAAAACTCCTCAAAGAGATGATAAAGAACCTGCGGAGCGGGAACGACATCCACACTTCATTAGACACGAAGGCCGTACATATCATCCGCACCGTATGGAAAAATCAACCGTAACGGATGGAATTAGGATGAAATAAATATCGAATTTGTATGCAAAATGAACTTACCACAGTGACGGCGTCATTCAGGAGAGACTCTCCGAACACCAGGATGTGGAGCAGTTCATTAATGTGAATCTCCTCGAACACGGCCAGGACGGCCACGGGGTCTACAGCCGAGACGACGGAACCAAACAGCAAACACGACAGAAGCTCTACCTTCCCCAGGTAATCGCCCTCCAGCTGACACACGCCATACAGAGCACCGCCGATGAAGAACGCATTCCACAAAGTTCCCACCACCGCAAACATGAGGATGGTGCCCAGGTTCTCCGTGAATGGCCGCATAGGCAGAAAATAGCCCGCGTCGAGGATTATGGGAGGCAACAGGTAGAAAAAGAAGACCTTGGAGCTTAGCACTGGAGGATCCTCGCCCACCAACTTTATAAGACCACCGATCAGCAGACCCACCACGATGAGCAGACAGCTCTCGGGTACGATATTGGAGACTCGTGGAATCAGATGAAACCCTGTCAGAGAGAAACGAAGGGTCAGAAAAAAGGATGAGAAATGGAAAATTCGCACCTTGTGGTAGTCATGCCAATTTCGCATCATACAAGCATACTAATGGCGCTACAAAAGGCTTTTTTTGTGCATTTTTGTGAGATTTACTAACTTTGAAAACTGCAAATACGGCATGTTTTTTTAAGAGTAATGTTTTCACAAAGCAAACACAAGGCTTAACTCATGACAGTTCACAAACTAATGACACGCATCACGACCTCACAAACACTTTACAGTCACAAAAGCAAAGTTCACTATCAGTCTGATGAAAGGCACCGAACTGGTCGAGCACAGCACAAAGAGAACACATTTCTCTGGAATCACGTTTCTTTCTTTGAAAGTGAAGTCAAGTATGTAACTGTATGTTGCAATTCTGTGGTTTGAGCTGGAACTAACAATATCAGCAGTTCCATCGAATAATGGAATGCATAGTCGATATAAAAAACTGGATGAGTAACAACTTGTTATTACTGAACTCGGACAAAACAGAAGTGTTACTTATTGGACCGAAAACTGCTATACGTAACAACCAAGAATACTGCTTAACTATTGACGGATGTTCCATAAAATCCTCGTCATCAGCAAAGAATCTTGGCGTTTTATTCGATAGTAATCTGTCATTTGAGAGCCACGTCGCCAACACCTGTAAAATTGAGTTTTTCCATCTTAAGAATATATCTAAACTACATCTGCTGTCAATGTCAGATGCAGAGAAGTTCATTCATGCATTCATGACATTGAGACTAGATTACTGTAATGCACTGTTAGGTGGTTCCCCTGCAGGATTATTACAAAAACTCCAACTGAAACGCGGCAGCTCGAGTTCTTACACGTACAAAAAAGTATGAACATATTAGCCCGGTTCTGTCAACCTCGCACTGGTTACCTATAAAGCATCGCGTTAACTTTAAAATCTTGCTTATTACCTATAAAGCCCTACATGGTTTAGCTCCTCAGTACTTGAGTGAACTCCTTTTGTATTACAGTCCTTCACGTGCATTACGCTCTCAGGCGTCCTGTCAGTTGGTAATACCTAGAATTTCAAAATCAATTGCAGGTGGTAGATCCTTTTCCTATCTAGCGCCTAAACTTTGGAATAGTCTTCCCTGCACTGTCCGGGAGGCAGACACACTGTCAGTTTAGTTTAAATCTAGACTAAAGACGCATCTTTTTAATCTTGCATACACTACTCTTCCATAATATAAATCCTCTGAGGGTTTAGGCTGCATTAGTTAGATCAACCGGAACCAAAAACACAACTGATGTACTTGTTGCATCAAAGAGTGCAGAAGAGTACTCTACTCTCAGCCAGTCTTGTCTCATTGTTCCAAGGTGACCACAGCGAGCAGAATGCAGTTCATGGCCTGACCTGATGGTAGAGCGGAGACCTGACAAGAGCTGAGATGATAGAGCTGGATAAAGAAGGACGCGGTCACCTGACACGTCTTCACCACAAAATTGCAAATGCTATTAGATTATTAATGATAATCTTAAACTATAATTTACCTTATTAGTACGTTTATTTATTTTTATTTAGCCTTGTTGTGCAAGCACTGTCGAGCTGCTATGATACATTTCAGATTTTTTTATTTAACAGGTATTGATTTATAGGCGATGTCATATTGCCGCAGTGGGTCTCCGAGGTGAAATGAGTCACTACGGAGTCAGTAATACTGTAGTGAAGCAGGTGCAGCATGTGTTTGTCACACAGATCAGAGATCAGTCCCAGGAGACAAGCGGCTAAATTAAAACCACGTCAAGCCTGGAAGAATATACGACTCCGAGGAAAGAACAGATCTGTCCGTAATGTCTTCAGACCTCCACCTGAACATCCATGTTGTGACAATCAAACATCTTTCACAACATGAAGATACTGTAGTATACTACAGTGCTTACTATAGTATAGTATAATTACTACAGTATTCTGTAACATTAACTGTAGTAAAGGCATATATAATAGTCAATATTGTTGTATACTACAGTACATACTATAAGGTTTAAAAACACTGTATACAGTTTACTATAGTATGGTTTAAAATACCATAGTATCTTATCATGTGGGCACCTGATGTCACTGCATGCAAGTGTAAGTCTTGGAGCTATTAACTTATTACCCAGTGGTACCGTGTTTTTATTCTAAGCTTATTTTTTGCACAATTACACAAAAATAGACTTGATCATTTGGTTTTAATACATCAACAAAAAACAAAACTGCGGCTATATTGTGAAACACAACGACTATAACATACGGCTTTGTCCAATCTTTAGTAAAACCAAGGGTACTACACTTTTACTATAGTAAAACGTGGTTAATTTTCTTAAGGGTACATTGATAAGCGTTTGGGTATCAGAAGGTTTTAAGCTTCACACTGGCCTCAGGACACTGAACGACGCCCCCCAGGACTGAGTGAATTATTCAGAGCCGTGGGCTGCTGGCAGGGTGGCACACACCCTGAGGCACGCTGGAAAACAGCGTGAGGTCTGTAAACATGGTACCTGTGTCCTGCGTGCCAGCGCTCACAGAGTACATCCAATTAAAAGGTGCTCATTAACACAGAACAAATGTCAAACATCGCAGCGCTACACAAATAAAATCCTCAGACAAGCTGCCATCTAGATAACTCATCCGCTTCACACGGGTACTTGTTCTTCACCACAGCCTGGAAACCGTGCTTATAGCTGGAGAGAAAACACAAACCAGAAATACATTTGCATTCAAAATTAGTTTCATTTTATCTTCATCAAATGTGTCCAAATTTCAACGGAGGAACTACTTTACAGATAAGAGCATGAGTAACAAACGATATAACCTACTGTTTTGATACATGATGTATTAAAGCAGCTAATGGTTATAATAAATTGTTTGCACAAGCATCGTGTCGGAATAGAAAATCTTATGTGCCAAATATTTAAGAATCTTGCATGATTACTTTGAACAGCTTTGCATTAAGAAACTGAAAGTAATACGATCCACAAGAAACATTTTACTCCGTTCTTTACTGCGATACTGATCAACGACATGAGAGAGAAGTCAAACTCTCAATTAATTCAATTTCACTGGAGACTGGAGATATATATAGAACATAGACGTTATCTTCGTGATGGTTTTCTGCCCTTTGTGTTCGTTTCCAACTGATTTTAAACAGACAGCTAATACTCCACACGTCACAAACACGTACATCAACCAACCTGAATTAAAACTCAATGTAAATATTTATTCTGTGTTATTAGCAAAACTCATTCTGCTCAAGGGACATTTTTTCATTTACAACAACCACAAAAGCTGCTTACAAATAACACAACGGAAGGCAAAGTTTAGATTAAACAGCAAACATCTGCTTCTCTTTTTGTGCTTGCGTCTCTCCTTTAAAGGAGACATCAGATGAAAACCCCACTTTTTCTGTGTTTAAGTGCTATAATAATCGGGTCCCCGGTGCATCTAGCAACCCAGAAAACGTGAAAAATAAGAACCCAGTAAGTTTGTTTTGGTGTGCCTTTCCCTGCAAGCATGTGAGAAATCGAGCCGTTCAGATTTCGCTCCGGTTGTGACGTCCAAAGCGTATTTTATTATAATGTTACCGCCCCTTAATCTACACAGTTCCACCCACCGCGCTCCGCCATTGTTGTTTTCACAAGCGACAGCGGTGTACGTGACACCATGGCTAAAGTTCGTGGACAACATGCAATGTAGTCGCTGCACAGAGCCCAAACCTAGGAAGAGACAGGAGTGGATTTATTTTATTTTTAGTGGAAATCCATCAGAAACCTTAAGTAAAAACCTGCTTGTTTGCGCGAATCACTTCAAACCGGAGTGCTTCATCAACCTGGGACAGTACAAGCAGGATTAGCTTCAAAGATGTTCCTCAAGAGGGATCGAGACCGACTGAACGAGACAAAACTGCCGATGTAAGTAATATTTATCAACAGTCTGAATTGTTGTAAATGTACCGTATATGTAGGAGGATAACGTTAGCATATGATAGCGAAGGGAGCTAAGTCAGTCACGGGCTAAATAGAACATTCAAAGCCAGTGTTAAACTTTCGGTATATAAGTGCAGATGGACACGTGGAGTTTAGCTGTATGAATGTTAATACATTATGTGCGTTAATATGTTCAGCTGCGGCTAGCTGTTTGTTTTGTTGAACAGGTGCGAACACTGGGGTTAGTTTCGTTTTAAACGTCTCAAATCATTCGAGCTTAGGCTGAAAAATCTGTCACAGCAAACTAGCTCTCAAGTTGTGTGTGTAACGTTATAACTTGTCAATGACAATCGCTAAAATCCATGTAATTCCGCTGAGATCTGCAGTGGAGTCCGTGGATTTTAGGTAAGCATACACGCACAACGTAAGCACATTAGCTGTTTGCTGTGACTTATTTTTTTGTCTCCGGACGAATGATTTGAGACGTTTAAGATGAAACTAACTGCAGAGGAATTCAGGAAATATCATTTAGCTAAACCGTTGCCATGGCAGTACTACACGTGTGTTGTGTTGACACGCCGGACAGAAGGGGGGTGGGGTTCGCTGTAACTCATTATCATTTAAAGAGACATGCACCAAAACGGGTTGCTGTGAGCATAGCTGTTTTTGACGAGGCAAGAAGGGTTTTGTTTACACAGCCATTGAGTGTTTTTAAGCAAAATATGTTCCAGACATTTCATGAAGACCCTAATAAATCCTACCAACTTGTTGAAAGTGCTCGTCTGAGGAGACCTTTAAAAGAGTCTAAAGGCAAACACATTTGCAAGCAACCATGCAAGCACACAAACGCAGACATGAATGTTTTGGCCGACACATTGCGAGACTTCTGCACCGTTCTGCTGGTCCTGGGGTGCAAACAGACCTCCAGACTCAAGGGGGCGCTGACGTGTTCATTAAATGCAACAAGTGCTCCGGTACGAAACACAAACACAAACTTGTGTAATTCATAACATACTGCATTTCACTCAACTGGACACAAAATCAACGCTACGCAGCAATAAATATCTTCATTTACTTGGGGAGGCCTAAGTGCTGTAGTCTAAACAGCTAATAATCTACTTTATTAAGCACTAGAGCAGATTTTTTGTGGCATCTTATCTCAGTCTATGACACTGTGTTTTCAGAAGTATTTTCCTGCGGTTCAGAATCTTCAGCCACAAGTGTTTGGATTATTCGGAGAGAGAAATGAAACTGCTGTCGCTCCTGACGTCCCATAATTACAAACTGCAAAGTCATCGTGATTTCTACTGCAGACCACCGGAGATGGACACATCCTGAATGTTAAACTGGCTTTCACACAAGGGCTGGGGAAGAGGACAGTATACACAATGTGACGGTAGAAACGTCACCTGGCAGAGATTGCAGTTAATCCACAGTACATAAATGTGCACAGCTAGCGGTGTGCCAGACCGGTTTAGCTCAACTAGACATAAACCTGTCAAAAGAAACATGGAGTAATGTGAAAATACACAGCAGAACGAGTGCTGAAGTCAAAACAAGGAGGAACTTATAAGTACGTCATTCCAGAGTCACCAGCATCACTACACCACACCACAAAGTCAGGCGGGTCTGCGCAAACTGCGCGTCCTCTTTATACAGCGCGAGCTCCAGTTATAAAGTCAGGCAGTGTGAGGTTTTATGCCCATTAGCTTTGTTCATATTTGTTTACAACGCAATTTGTAGCCCGCAGAGCAGCGAGCGTCACGTGACGAAAGTGAAACATTTGTTGAAATCACGATTCCGGCTTAACATTGTCACGTCTATCAGCCCCTAATCTAATATTATTTAAGTGTTCCCTTCATTTTTCTCCAAATTTTTATGAAAATTATTCATAGATTTATGTAATATATTATTATATTACACTTAGGCACATACTACAAATAGCAGATTGTGTATAATACAAATAACCTTGAAGTCAATGTAAAAATAACATTACACATACATTATGTATAATGGTAATAATAATATATATACGCATAAATTTACCTTACACATCTTCACCTTAAATTGTAAAATAATTTTACAGCTTTGAGTTTAATTTACGTTTACAATATTAATTCCAGTCAAACTTTCACAGCTGCATTTTCAGCATCCAAGACCTTTTTCTTCACTTTTTCAATCGAGATGGTTCGTGTTATATGTTGGACTTCATCTGCCCTTAAGTTAACTCTGTCTTCAGCCCAGACACCCCAATTACCGTCTAACACGGAAGAAATCCCTGGTTACAGGTTATCACTGCTGGAGATTTCACAGAACCCTCTCAAGGGCACACGGTAGTCTGCAGAACGCTTTCGTCTCCAGGCATTCATCTGCAGTGAAACACATGGTTGCCTGTTGGGAGGACCAATACTGCAGCAGTTTGCCAGAAGTCTGAGGACAAACAGCCTGCGGGGATCTAGTGTGCATGTCATTCACTCCATCTGTATATCTATACACCTTATATACCTGGGCTAGGTATCCATTCTGATGTTTCGATTCCGATTCACAAGCTCTCGATTCGATTCCAGTGATTATAGATTTAATACAAATCCTATAGATATTTCTAAAAAAGATCAGTAAATAGCACATTACAATAGTTAAATACAAAAATGAAATGAAGAACCACAAACCTGTATATTAAACTTTAAACACACTTGGGTATATTGAAACAGAACAGGTTACTTTACATTTAAGATAACAAACAAACTTGAACAAAATTAGCTGTAAAGAGGGGCTGCAATCATATGAACCCTTGCCTTTTATGTGAAGGTGATGTTAAATTAGACGACACTCCCGCATCCGCCATGTTAATTAAGCAATAAATGAGCGATATGCTCACTGTTGTAACATCCATCCGTTGTAAAAAGAAAAGTGACATCTAGTGGATAGTAGTAGCAATAACATTCACGTTAATGAATGTTGAGTGCTTGCGGGAATATGAAAGAAAAAAAATCGATTCACAGCTTTTGAGAATCGATATTGAATCGCATTTTAAAAAAAAGATTAATCGATTTTAGCGAATTATATAGACCCCTTTCTCGCCGACGTCACGCTTACGTCACGGCTCTAGTTTAAAAAAAAACCCAGCACAGATCCAGCTACACAAGGAGTTTAAAATATCATCTTGTTGTGTTGTTTAGTGCCACAATCGACAGAATACAGTCTCCAATTTGATATTTTAACACATACCTGCTGCCACTGCCAAACAAAAACACGGAAGAGAAGCTGTAGTTAAACACAACAAAACTAGCGGACTGAACCGAAACGATCATCAAAAATGCTCGCGTTTCACTTCATAACACTTGAGATTAAAAAGATACTGTCTTTTGTTGGTGTGGATTATGATTTGGGTATGTGTCTAAAAATATCTCACGTATGCCCAAATCAGAAACAATGTTACTTTTCACGTAAGTTAGCGTTAAGTAGTTAGCTTTTGAACTCGTAGGGTATGCTCGCTAACTTTGTTAGTTATACAACTAGCAACTATCGGCCAGAAACTAAACAAAGGAAACTGTTTGTCATCTCTTTTTCTTTAGTTGTCACAAGTGCATTCATATAAAGGGAGAGGGAACAGTGAGAAGGCTCATGTTATGCATCAGGTTTGTGTTCAAGTAAATGCATTTGCTAACGTTTGCCACTGTTAGCACACGCAGGCATCTTTAGATGTATTCGCTCTCAGGTTATCTTTACTATACACGCTTGGTTTCTCTGTCTGGTAGGTGTAATAGGTGTACTGTAGATGTCAGGCCACTTAAAGGCTGAGTAGGCAATCCTGTCCAGAAACGTTTTTTGTTATGCTGGTTGGAAGTCGCTTAACATCCTTATAGCAATCAATAAGTAATGCGAAACATTGGTATTTTTTATAATTATATAGCGTCTGTGAAAGGCGTAGGGTCAAAAATCGTTGGACCAATTACTGCCCTCGGTCCGAGGGCAATGATACGTCATGTGTACATTTTCAGTCAGCGTATTTTGCATCCCACTGCGCACCCTGTTCACGCAGACATTATACGTCATCAGCGCGCTCATGTGCGATGTACAGGCCAGGCAGCGGGACAATGGCGGACAGAGAGCTGGTACCTGGAAATGTTCTTTATTGTAGTAATGTAATTCACTTTGTACTGTAATGTTTTCTCACCGGTGAATGTGACATGACTTCACTGGAACCGATCCAACAGCTTCTGGTCTGTGCGCGCGCTCATGTGTTTTGGAGGAGGCGTGGCTTTGGATGGTGATTCGCGAGAGAGAGGGATCGTATGATTGCACTGCTAGCAGGCAAACGTTGGCATTTTCCAAATGATCTACTCTGCCTTTTACTGGAGGTAATCCTTTCAGTTCGTCCCTGGATCCACTGAGTGAGCGCGTACAGGTTCATGGCGTTAAAGTTAACTTTTTCAAAAACAATTGCAGTCCTAGACAGTGAGTGACCTTAAATGTTAAAACTTAATCAGATTTTTTCTAGTCATTGTCAAAAAGCATGCAAACAAAACGTGCTACCTAGCATTAAAAAAGCGGTCAGTGGGATCTTTCTGCCTCCAGCTAAGCTCCGCCCACAAAAACGCATCACAATGTTTACTAACAGTAAAGGCGTCTATAGGGTGACTGTCCTCTATATACCTTATACATAGTGCAATAATTAACTAATTTAACTGATATATTTTAATTTTAAAACTGACCGCACACTCGCTTGCGCAAGGTTTTTCTTGTACATAAATATTTCTCTTCCTTGACCGGCACCTCCGATGGTGTGCGTTTGCTTCTTTACACTTAATATTTTAATAGAAACACAGAAATCAAAGCACAAAGCTCTGCTCCATTAGATCAGAAGTGTAAATAAGTCAACCAATGTAAATGTGACGGGCTCAAATGCTCATTACTCTGAAACCAGCGGACCATGTTTTCTCATCCGGTTAAGTCTTACATTAGATACTGGCTCAGTCAGTCAAATTTCAGGCCTGGTGGGTGGAACATGATAAACAAACATCTGTCATGTAAATCTGAGGGGTGAACGAGCAAGAAATGCAAATGAGAAGATGAAGCAGAGACCTTGCAATCATGTGTCATGCCATGGTATAAGTTAACTAATTAAACGTGTTGCATTGATGCAAGTGCCAAAACAACAACAACCAAAAATCATCTGACCAGCCACCCGCTCACCAATCTTCATGTTACAATCGAGGTTACAATTAAGTGTTTATCCTTTAACTTTATTATAGGAACTAGAACAAGAAAAAGTATAATTAAATTGTAAAACAATCGTTTTTATCTTTAGCTGATGTACTTAAACAGATGCAGGAAACATCAGTCATCTACAATTTTGAACTTATCCATGATCATTTTGTTCAAAACTTGATTTGCTTGCAAAATGGATGTTTGTGGCAGCTGCAGTCTTAAATACGCACAAATAAACACTCAATCACTGAAACGCTGAATTTAAAACCTGAACATGTAAAGATCAGAGAATCAACTGGTCTCTCTGGTTTCTATGAGGTGAGAGCTGTTGTACTCTCACTCTGACTGGATCTCTTTCCTCTCTGATCCCCAATCAGTAGATCTAACTAATGTGAACTGCAGGGGACGGTGGCAGGAGATACCACTAAAGTACTGACCCTGAAATCAGCCAGTTTCATACGTGATGAAAAGGAAGACGACAACACTTCTGCTAAAAACCACAAAGCCACAACTTCAACACACATGATTCACTGACAGAAAGACATTACTTGACGGACCTGAGCCATTTCAAGAAACTAGAACGTCAGGTTCTCGGGGTGGGCTCTTTTGACTTTCAAGACCACTCACGGGTTATGCACGAGTGAGCATTAAAACGTCAGTTACAGAGAAGTTTCATATGCTGTCAAAGGCTTAACAAGACCACAGCAAGCACAGCACACGCTCTTTAAACCCCATGACAGATGACAACTCTAACCGAGTTTATCTCTAGTTTATAACAAAGGTTTTCTGTTTTCATGCCAGTTAGACTGAGCACACACCAGCCATGAGTAATACCATGAACAAACCCAATCGCATTAACTACAACTCCTCTACTTCGGGCGGTGAGATGTGGCACTCCCCACGACAAGCATTTATTAATAATGAACAGACTCTGAAACATTAATGCTCAGCACTTTCCGACGAATTGTGATGTAAACACAACCACTGGAAAAACAGCGGAGAGAATTTCCATCTGATAGCTGCACCCAATGCAAGCCAACCGAGAAACGACATTTACTCACAGACAGGGCCAAGCCTATTAAGAGATAAGCTAATAGAGAGTATAAATGAATCATAACGTTATCACCAAGCAGTGTGCATGGCAACTATCAGAAAGCAGAGGTGAGATGGATCCAGGCGTCAGTTTAATGCGTCTGGCAGGTGTGTTTCTAAAAGAAATAACAATCTCTGGACCTGAAAAGAGCTGCGGCTGAACCTGTTAAAGCACAAAATGTACAGCTCAGTATATGCACGGTGCTCTTTTTGAACAGAAGAATGATGTTTGCATTACAAATTGTGAATTAATGAAATGTGAACTGGCTGTCATGTTGACTATTGACTCAAGGTCTCCATGTGACGGAGTTTTGACCTTTGGGACCTTTCAAACCTGTTTGAAAAAAGGCGTCTTATCAACGTTTATGAAGCGTTTCTTTGTGCGGTGCGATAAAATGACCACTCCCTATCTGACCTGCAATGTTGATATATTAATAAATCCAGCATTTTCTCACGGCCGTTTTATGAGGCGGCTAATTTGAATGAATTAGTCACAAGTGAATCGAAGAAAAAAAAAAAAACGATTAGAACAAGCAACAATGAAGCTCCTCTTCTAAAACAAAACATATGCAGAAGATTTCACAAGTTCATACGTTTTAGCAACCTCATTTTTATTTGTAGGCAAAATCTTTCATCGGAACTAAAAATATGAAACGGAAGAAAACATGAATACACATTAAATACAGAAGTGTTTTTTCTGCTGCTATTTGAAGACCGAAGAACAGACGCTTTCAGACAGGAGGGTCTGACATCAGGAAGTGTAACGGTCACAGCAAATACAGTCTCACTCACTCTCTTTTGTGAAACAGGAAGAACTTTTGCACACATCTGACCTTATCTTCCTGTTTAACAACACTACGGTCTCTTCTTTAAAGATCTCAAAGAACCGCAAATGTGAGCTGAAAATAAAGTTGATGTGATTTTCACATATCACACGTGACATAAAACATCACTTAATAATAAACCACATTACAGCCACTAATTAAGCAGTATTTAAAGAACACAACATAACCACGCTAAGCTTTTAATAACACACAGGGCCTACATCCACCACCGCGTGGTTTGAGTCGGAGCTCCGTCAAGCTTATTCTTAATACACTGTTTAAATTGTATTATATGTTAAGATTTGTGCTTTACATCATAACTAAAACTTATTAACTCACCCTAAACTGTGTCTTTAATCAAAATCATAATAAAACGCACTGATAATTACCATTTTTATCCTGACATTAGCCCACAGGCTGCTAGCACTACTAGCGTTTCCAAGTGTTTACTTTTTTAAATACTGCCCTCCGTATTGTTATCGTCGATTACATTACAAAAGGCTAATGTTCCAGATCTATTAGAGAAGCAGGCACGGCTGCGAGAGCGGAAAACTGCGTTGGAAACATCCAGGTTTAACACTAGCAAGCCTGCGGTAAGTTTTCTGCACAATCTTAATACTACCACCTCTTCTACTCCACGTGTTTCTCTGCACAGAGCCCAGGCTCTGAGATCGCGAACAGCCCAGATGAACTTCACTCCAGCACCGGCACACCCACGTCGAAAGACACGAGCCAGGACCGGAGCGATGACTTCTCCCCCAGTGCCGCCCAGGTCTTTGAGATCCCCACCAGGAACCGCTTAGCCACCCTTCGCAAGACGGAATCCAACGCTGTGATCATCGGAGACTCGATCGTCCGGAACGTACGCGCTTCCTCCACTAAATGTATAGTGCTCGTGTTCTCGTTGTTTCTGCGCAGGTACCTGTGATCCTAAAGGGAGACGGGAACATCGGAGCTGTCGTGCTGCACACGGAGGTGAACGACATCAGAATTCGGCAGTCGGAGATTCTGAAGAGGGATTTCAGGAGTCTGATCGAGGAAGTACGCCATATGTCTCACTCGGCGAGGATCATCGTATCAGGACCGCTTCCCACGTACCGACAAGGACATGAAAGGTTCAGTAGACTATTCGCTTTAAATGAATGGTTACTGTCTTGGTGTATTGAACAGAACCAGCTCTTTGTAAATAATTGGGAACTTTTCTGGGAGCGTCCTAGGCTTTTCCATCCTGATGGCCTGCACCCCAGCAGTATCGGAGCGGAGCTGCTATCAGACAACATCTCCAAGACTCTACGCAAATGTTTGAAATGTTTTAAGTTCGGGCTACTAAACATTAGCGCATATACACCTAAGGCAGTCATCGTAAATTAAATTATTTCAGATAATAAGTTTGACATACTCTGCCTAACTGAAACGTGGCTTAAACATAATGATTACACTGGCCTAAACGAGTCTACTCCCACTAGCTACTGTTATAAGCATGAACCACGTTTGGTTGGTCGTGGAGGCGGTGTTGCAACAATCTATAGAAATATTCAAAATGTTACTCAATCAACAGGACGAAGGTTTAAGTCCGTTGAAGAGCTTGTTCTTAAAGTCCCTCTACCAGATATAAGACAAAAACTATTAGCATATCTCGTTTAGGCGACTGTGTATAGACCCCCCGGCCCCTACACTGATTTTCTAAAAGAGTTTGCAGATTTTATGTCAGACCTACTGGTTCATGCTGACAAAACACTAATTGCTGGAGATTTCAACATTCATGTAGATAAATGATGCTTTTGGAGTTGCATTCATAGATTGAGCGAACTCATTTGGGGTCAACCAAAACATTAACAAACCCACCCGTCGCTTTAATCATACCCTAAACCTAGTTATATCACATGGAATCGATCTTAGCGATATAGAGACTCTACCTCTAAGTAATGATGTCTGCGATCACTACCGAGTGTCGTGTAAAACGCATATCGGAATTGAAGGCTGCATCGCTCCGCGTTATCGACAGGGCTGAACAATTATACCAACCACTAAAGATAGATTTACAGATAACCTGCTCGACCTGTCCCAACTACTTAGTACACCCTTAAACACACGTGATCTTGAAGAAGTCACTATTATTCATATTATTTAACTTAAAAAAATAAACATACCTTTTAAATCGTTTAACTGATAGCATTAATCGGTCAAAATGTTTACTATCGGTTAACGGTTAAACGGTCAATATGAGCATCCTTATACCATATAGACTATAAAGTACTTCTAATCACCTATAAAGCATTAAACGGTTTAGCTCCCGCTTATCTAAGAGAGCGTCTATCACGCTCTCTACCATCACAAAACTCCAGACTTCTGATAGTACCTAGAATAACTAAATCCACCAAAGGGGGTAGAGCTTTCTCATACGTAGCACCTAACCTCTGGAATAGCCTTCCTGATACTATTCCAGGGTCAGACACACTCTCCCAATTTAAATCTTGATTAAAAGCACATCTTTTCAGCAAAGCATACATATGATGCATACCAGTATTATCTCTCGTTTATAAGTAAATGAACAGCAGCTACGCTAATTGTTCTCTCTCTGCCCTCCTCCCCCACCTCGGGATACCCACCCCGAGGTAAAAACTGATTATGCCGGCTCAAGTAGGACCACCTGGTGTCATCCTCCTGTGAGAGCCTGCGGACTGACTGACCATCGGGACACCCATCCAGAGGAAACTACACATTACACCAGCTGATCGTCACGTGCCATCCTATGAACTTAACTGATCATCCCAGCTCCAGCCCAGGCAATCTCCGTCAACAATCAAGAGCAAAGATGGCCCCTTAGGTTATTTTTGTTTATTTTTGTCTTGCTCCCTGTAAAGCTGCTTTGCAACAATGAAACACTGTGAAAAGCGCTATATAAATAAAACTGAATTGAATTGAATCATTTCAAATTGACATTACGCTATAGCGTGAATCTCAGACGGGACCGCCCACAATCCGATCGAAATTTTATGCGTGTCAATAAACTGTAAAGTGGACCAGATATGATGCTGATGATCAAAAGTTCGGCTCTGATTGAAACTGGCTGCAGATCGAGCTATTGAACCAGAACAGTGTGAAGGGGGATATTTACGGAGGAGAGGAATTCCCGGGGGTCATTTAAGGGGACTCCGTCCTCTACGCCAATGAGGTCACAGCACACAGATGCTGTAAGCTGACATAACATTAACATAAATTACACAGTCAATAAAGCATCGTGTTATCTCAGTGATTTACAGCAACACTGCTTACATTACATAGATTAACAAGTGTACATAAAACTGGATTTATTTCTGTTTGCATTTTTTATATTGATATGCATAGCATCCACAAAAGACGCAATTCACTTTAAAATATATAATGCAGCCGCTTACATAAATAATACTGATTTTGCAGAGCAAGACATGCTTGTGAATCAACATCATGTGTTGGCAATGCAAAGCAAACACTGCACACTTAAATAAAAACGGCACTCACGCATTTATTCTCAAAGTGTGGCTTAATTCTCCAAATAATTTCTAGGGCTACTACTGTACATAAACCACGTATACAGACAGGTCAGGTTTTGCCTGTTCATCCCCACGAGGAAAATGACTCCATAAACATATTAAATGAAAATGCAAAAAGGGTTTAAAGGGTAGGTCATGTATAAACTATTCTATAACTTCTTTACCTATAAATTCTCATGGTTTTCATTACAGAAAAAACACTATGAACTATCTACCGTTTACCATAAAATCCATTAGAAAATTCCTTTACGTTTACGTTTACGCAGTGTGTTTTGGGTCTTATTCCAGAAGAATTTAATGGTGTTTAGTTGGTTCACATCCGCCATATAACATCCCACCAATAAAAGCACACATTGGGGTTTCTATTAAAATCAATGCTGTTCCCATTATGACCATTACATCCATTAGAATTTCTTTTGATTGTGTTTTTAAGCAGGGCAAATAAACAAATATCATATGTACACACAGGTCAGGTTTTGCCTGTTCATCCCCACGAGGAAAGTGACTTGATAAACGTACTAGATGAAAATGTAAATATCCAAAAAGGTTTTGGGGGGGTTACATAATAGGCTGTAAATAAGCACACACATTTAGACGATGAACCTGTAGAGAGGACAAGGACACAACAACTCACCTAACTTCATGAGGGAGGCCAGCAGCACCCATAAAGAGATCTCAAAGGGGGTACGAACGTTTTTATAATCGAATGACAGAACCGGAAAGGCCTTTTTCGTGTAGTTGGCTTTGTGAGTCGTGTCCCCGTTACCTTGATGATCACGCACTTTTCCGTTACCGGTTCCCACCTCCGGTGAGCTGGCGTGACCCCCGAGGGGCAACAAACTGGCCACCAGCATGAGGAAGAGGATAAAAGTTGTGCGCTTGAGACGATCCATGATAGAGATCTGATGTACTGACACGATATTATCTGACCAGGTCGTCCGATGCGCGAGCTGCTTCTGAGGTAAAAACTGTAACGTTATGTAACTTACTGGATAACTCCCGCATCATTTTATGACTTTAGATCGAGTTTCCAACTTCCTGTCGACTTCACCTGAGCTGCACACCTGAGCGAAAAACCCGGAAATACCAGCAGGTATGTGTGCAGCCTTGCATATAAAACCCTGCCAGCAACTTCCACGAGACCTCAATGTGACCCAACCCTGTCTAAAGGGCGAGGAAGAAGACAATTAAACGTCATCGATGTTAAAACAGTCCCTTTAAAACACTGACTGCACTGTGTCTGAAAGGTAAAAGCGCGCGAGGTTTACGTTCTGCCTCAAACGTCAACAGCATCGTCTTCGTCTCCTCAGAAACGCGGCGGGAAAAGGACATTCAATGACAACTGTAAAGATGACGACTCAATGCCGGATCGATGTCGTCCAACGGGTCCGATCAGGCATTTTTGCGCTAGATCATCTCTATGTCCGATCTCATCTGTCCTGTCCGATGCGAACAACGCAAAAGTCGCATGAACTCCGAATGACGCCGCGCGCTGATCGGTCTTCCACTGAGCGCGTGACTGTCCCTTTAAGGATGCGATCGATGGGTTTTACCGGTGCGTCCGATCCTTCAGTCTGATTTAATCCTCTGTCAGTGTAGGAGAAGTGTGAGACGCTGAGTAAATATATAGCATTAAAACACACCCTTTTGGGCAGGTTTAAAAAGAACCGAAGAGTTTGGGCATTGGGAGGGGTCTGTTCACTGGGACATCAGCGACATCCGGTGGAGAGGAGGGTCACTGCAACTGCCGGCAGGGATGCCAGATCCTCAATATCCTGTATTTCACATTAACATAACATCAGAGCATTTTGCTATTATTTACTCACTTTCGTGTCATTAGTCTTTTTAAAAATTGCAACATGTAATACGTAATGTATACATTTTGTGATACATAATATCATGTATATGGCAAAACTTTATGCTCTCTTTGTAAGGCTCAAATGTTTTTGAAATTATTAATATGTGTTTAATCCTGCTGTTTTATAAAGTGGATATACAAATAAAAGTGTCAAATGTGTAATCTATTAATTATATTCGTTTGCTTTTGAAAAGGGTAGAGTTTGAGTTTTTTTAGGACTCGGCTTGATTTCTGCACGCAGACCTGGCAACCCTGCAGAATGATTCAGTCAATTCAACAAACCCGTGCTTTATTGTTCATTCATAATCTATTGTTTGTCACAGGACAATAATTGTGTGTCTGTTCGTTTTCCACCCTGCGTGTTATCATCTGATATTCTTCATTTATCATGTCTGTATAGCAGTTTTACTACATAAGGCAGTCTGCCCTTCAATCTCAGCTCAAGGGAGGTCAAAACCTCCAAAAACTGCAATGCAGCTCCGACACCAGCCAGCACTTTGTGTCCAAATAATTGTTATTTATTTTAAGACAGTTGCTGATGTGTTTTTAAGGGGGAACCAAGTGATCTAACGGGTGCCAATTTGGCCGAATGAGGCAAACTAGTAGTTTCATAATCCTGTTATGAACAAAGTGCCCAAGTAAACAACTTCAGTAACCACAATCATCAGAAAGCAGAAGTTACAATGACTTATCTGTGTATAAAAGTCTTATATTGAAATGATGTTATACATGAACTCTTTTATTATTTAGACACCTCAAATGACTGGTTGCCCATATATATTTACAGAAGTAAAGAAATCTGTGACCAACAAACTCTACTCAAATGCTAAAAGATCCAAAGCCTACAAAAACACGTATGAATCGTCAATGTTCCAGAACAAGGAATCGCATATGACTAACAGGCACTTACACAGAGGGTTTCAGGGGGAAAATGTCAGATAAAATGAAGAATAAATATGTTGCAGCCAGTATTGTTTGGTTATCGACATTCTTCAAACTATCTTCTTTGGTGTTCTGCTGAAGAAAGAAAGTCAAACAGGTTTGGAATGAGTGAATGGATAAATCAAATAATTTTGGGGTCACCTGTCCCTTTAAGCTTGAACAAAACACATGATCGATATTAGAAAGAAGCCATGTCTTCTGTGATGTGATTTGTATCTGGCCTGAAGATGGAGGAAATACAATTAAATTAATGATAGAATCAATTCTTTGTCTGTAACCGCAGCCCCCCACACTAATGTAAACATGGCCAGGGGAAATGTTCTTGCTCTTTCGTTAGTTCATGAGACTCAAGAGATCTCAGTTGTGTTTTCTTGATTTGTTAAATGTACATTTTCTTTCATACGGGGCATCTGAAGGCAAATGTTACAAAAGACCCTTAAACTTAAACCCTATCATTTCATTCTGAATTATTCCACTTTGATCTACAGAATGAATCTAAAAGTTCAATGTTAAATGATGCTTCAAAATGTTTTTTAGTTCCATCTTGTGATTTGTGCCGGGCAAAATTATATTTGACATTTATATATAGATGCTTGATCCTGGATTTTTGCAACATCCTGCAATCGTGATGTGGCTGCAGTCGTGTACATTTCGTAGGCTGGAAAAGTTTCTCTGGACTGCTTTAAACCCGAGAAAATAAATAGACACAAGTTATGTGTGGTCAAAGATTTCATTGAGCCCACGTTTGGAACACATGCCTGGTTTATTTTAGCAACTTTATTATTACATAGACAAATACAAAGAGGTATAATGTTATAGCCAAGAATGAAGCGAATGAAAGAACGAAAGCCGTAACCTTATATTCCAGTACATATTTCACAGCGTATTATTACAGTATGAGACAAACAGATGTAGGCTACCGACAAACATTCAACATTTTTAAAACACTAGCGTCAGCAAAGCCAAATATGATCATGTTAAATGTCTTCTTTGCAGTAAAGAATTCACAAACACCGCTGTCATTGTAAAAGGTTTTAAACATAGTGTGTGAAAGCAACAATTACTGCCAGAGAAAACACACACTTGTGTAACTGGTGGTGATGTTTACAGCTCTTGTGGGACAGCCGGTGTCTTCCATGTACTGAAATATTCCTTTTCATCTTTTACAGTAATGCCATTTCACAAGTGTGACTCATCTGAAAGTAACATTAAAAAGTCTTCAGTCGTCAAAGCTCATTTGTGTAAATTGTGAAAACAATGTGAGATTAAACATTGTGTGTATGAAAACATTTCTCTGGAAAGCAAATTGACATCATAAACATTTGCTTTGCAGAGAGTTTCTCTTGTTCTCTAAACACTGACTTGTTCAAACACAAAAAAAAACATGTAAAGCCCTTCCAGGATCCACCTGTTGTGATGAGATCAGGAACACTTCTGACAAATGTCTCATTAAACAAGTGTGTGTGACATCAAGAAACCACAGGATTATACTCGAGGTGTAATGTCTGACCAATGCAGTCAAGCCCTTGCACATGATCCAGAATGCAGCTGCACGTCTAGTTTTAAATCAGCCTAAAGAACCCGTGTTACACCCCTTCTGATTTCACTTCACTGGCTGCCAGTTGCAACACTCCTCGTGGCATGGCCTTGTGAACTAACGGTGCTGTTTAGCGTGTTGACAAAATGTTTATATGCTCTCCTACTTGTAAGTCGCTTTGGATAAAAGCGTCTGCCAAATGAATGAATGTAAATGTAAATGTGTTTATTATTGTACATACGCATAGGTCAATGGTCAAATATAACACAGCAACTAAAGTTACTGAGTGTTACTAAAGTGACTATATTTCAGTGGGTTTTTTCTGCACCGTCTTAATGTTAACTTGCTATCAAATGTTTTTAATAAACAGAATATAGCCTATTGTATTTTGCAACTGACATCATTTTTTTTAAAGTATAGTATTGTGTTCAGATTGGTCAGGTTATCACAATGGAGCGTTTTTATTAGAATATTGTACCGAGAGAGAGTTTAAATGATTTTTTTTTAATACACTGGTCTCAAAACTTACAACATGTACTTCTCATGTCTAAATCCGTGGTATATCCAAACAATTGTCATTAATTTTAAGCAAAACATTAACAAAGTTTAAAAGTAATAATAAAACAATAAAAATGAACAAGATAAGGATGTTCTAGAAAAGAGAAAATAAAGAAATTGATTGTTTTATGCACAGCAGTGGTTCTTCAACTGTGGTGTGGATAGCGGCCCCTGGTGGTAGGCTAGATGACACGACAAAAAATTAAAATCACGCAAAACTTTAAATTTACAGTTACGTTTATTTAAATCTTACACAACAATTTAAATGTTTTAAATTGGTTTACTTGTGATTCAATTTATAAAATACAATTTAGCCCAGTTTTATGCTTCATTGTTCTAACTATCATCGGACATCGTAACTCGTTCTTAAAACGCAGAGCGGAAACAGGCTGCTCACGTGACATTGTTGCATCTTATCAAAACGCCACAACATACATAATAAAAGTAAAGTTCGCAGAACACTAACAGCAATAAAACAATTAGCAAAACAATACACTTTTAATTTTATAGTGGTGTGCATGTGGTTTTCAATGGGGTCGAATAGTTTTTATACTTATTTTTTCATAGGCGGTAGGACTACTTAACCTAAAAACCACAGAGAACCAAAGCTCTTACAGTTTTTCTCGATTGCTAACACACAATTCATGAAACAACTCACCATTTTCTGACAACCATAAACACATTCTCAGAACAATACACCAACTTGTACAAACCCCACACACAAACAGCCTCAATTTGCAAAGGTTTAACCATGTTCTCATTCAGAAAACACAAACACACAATATAATGAACTGAAGTGTCAAGTTGTAAACTCAAATAGCACATTTGTCCATCAGTAAACATTCAGTTGCAAAACTGATGACACACCAATCAGAATCTCAGGATGATAGCAATAGGAGCACAGGCAAGTGTGCATCCTAGAATCATCTACTGCGCTTTATACTACTTACAGTAAACATTATAGACAGTATAATCACAGTACACACTTTATATGAGAGACATTTCACTATTCTGTATCCAGTAAACTGTAGCATGTGTACACCCTCAAATTTGTGATTATCAAGTTTACAAATGTGCATTTGTAGCCTTTTTTACCTGTTCCGTATTTTTGCAGAAAATAGTACACTTTTACGAAATTGGGCCAAAGGTGCAGAGGATGCCATATTTTTTACATCGCCTCCTATTGACAAATCGCCTCACTGTTTTGTTTCCTTTATCTTCTCTGTAAGTCGCTTTGGATAAAAGCATCTGCTAAATGCCTGAATGTAAATGTTATTTGTGCAGATGTGTACTGAATTGTGTTGCATGACCAGTTTACTGTAAATTGTTCTTTGGTTTTTGAACTTTTCTTGTCTTGTAAGATCATCTTCATCTACTTTCCAATAGTGTAATGTTTTATTTTTATTTTTTCCTAAAGCTCATTCTTGTACTTTGCTCTATGTGCACTCTTTTATGTTGTATATTCTAATAAACACTAAGCTGTCAAATTATTCTTAAGTCCCACAAAGAGATTTTAATAACAGTGTTTTGAATTGATCTCACCAGTGTCGAAGACTATGTTGCAGTGTGGGTGTTTTTGAGGGCTTGTGTGTCATATCTGGGGGAAAAGTTTGGTTTTTCAGCAAGTTTGAATGGTTTAGAGAAGAGAGCTTCATTTTGACCTGAAAATAGGATGTTTGGGGAATTGGGTGAGATGTTATGGATTTGTGTTCACTGTTTTGAGAATACGAGGCATAATTTCAAGAAATGTGTTTAAGCAATCGAGAAAAACTGTAAGTTTTATATACCAAATCTTTTGCTTGAAAATCTCCTTAAATATCATTTTGATATTTTTCCAGCAGATGTCGCTGTCTGCCTTTGGGAGACAGCACCATAAAAACTTTTGTTAGCGACCCCTTCAAAATGAATCGCATTCAGGTGTGTTTTGGATGGAGGTCTCTGACTCTAGAGGGTTAGATGTGTTCCAGGCACACTGGCAGCAGACCATAATACACAGACATTATAATGATGAAATGTGTTAAAACACGTGTGGTCCTTAAGGAGAGGCGGAAAACTCTTTGAAGTTAGAACAAGTGGGCTGTCCACTTTAAAACTATTCTTCAAAGATGTTTGGTGTTTTATAAAAACTCCACGAAAAGTCTGGATCAGAAATCTGGACGAATATAATGAAGTGATCGTTTATGAGAGACAGAACTATATAACCTAAAACATGGCTCCAGAGGCTAGATGCATTTCTAAAGATTTTGATTTGATAAAAGACACCAATTAATTAATTATTAAAAAATCTAACTAAACAATTTTCCTTCTGCATAATACAGAAAAAAACTTTAAGGTGTTCGAAAGTGGTCAAACAACTCAATATTCAATATACAGTACATTAACATACAATGTGTGTTTCTTAGCATTTTGACTATGAACATTTGAGTCGGACTGGTTTTTACAATAAAAACAATCAAACTCAGTCAACTGCTGGTTTAAAGATGTCCACTAGATCAGTGGTTCTCAAACTGGGGGCCCCAAGATGGATCCGGGGGGCACAGATTTGTGGCATTCTATGAAATATATAACTATATACGTTTTGGTTTAAAAAAATCCTAAGTTTAACATTATAAGGCTTTATTTGGGGGGCCGCAAAGCGATGTATCTACACAATGGGGGTCTTACAACGAAAAGTTTGAGAACCACTGCACTAGATGACTTTCTATATTCACTTCTGCTTGCTGTGATGTTCTGCAGATGTTCACTGACTTTATTGAGACTCAACATGAGTACTTTGCTGAATCTTTTCTGCTTTCAGTGACATTTTAACGTATCCATCATATATCACATATTTAATAAAAGGGCAAAAAAAGGGCAAAAAAGTTTTTAAAATAAGAGATCACACACATCTGTCAATGTTGATGTGATATTTCCAAAGCACCAGTTTGAATCTGAATGTGTGTGTGTTGTGCATAAACAGATATAATGATGTGAATCAGCTGGCCTAAAGTATCTTGGTCATTCAAATTCAGTTACAGTATATTTCAATACAAGACAGCGGACGGATGCTTCCAGACCTCTGACATGTGTAAATGTGAACAGATGTATGAACATGTTCCTCCACACGCCTGAGCTCAGTGTCACTGCTGACTTGCACATCTATAATTCACAGACAAATATATTATTAACTAAAATAACCTCTCATTTACTGCAGCAGTGAAGTGAGTAAAACGGGAAAGTGAGAGACACGCATGAGAACGGCACATAACACGTCTCACTGCCCACAACAATGATAACAAAGACATTTCTGTGTGCGCACGCTTGCTGAAAGTGTTCACCACAAAATGAGAGCGTAACTTGAACAACAAAGTTGAGCACTGGGGCTCTGTTCCAAAACCTTAGACGTGACTCTTTCATAGCTCGGGAGACTTGATGGAGATCTCAGTTGTATCAAGTTAGTTTAAACTAAAACAAAAAAACAAAATGAAGACATGAAGAGTGTGGATGTGTAAAAATGAATGTAGATTGTAGAGGTGAAATAATCTGGATTTGAGTCAATGTGATGAGAATTCATATTGAGATCTTCAATAATATTGACTTTTGATTGCAGACTTGACAAATCTGAGCTCAGTTTGACACATGGTGGACATTTCTTCTCAAAAAAAACAATTTCGTTTGAAAAGACACAGATGAAGCATCAATACAATACAAAAGCATCATTTGCTGCATCAGTCCCGAAAAGCTTCTGTTCTTGTCAAGAAGTGAAAAAGTGCACATGAAAGTATCTCACAAAAGAAACATTTCTGATGCCAACCATTTCAAACAGCCATCGAGAGCAAACTGGTGTTGTGAGCTTGCCAGCGTTGGGGAGCAGAGAATGGAAGTGAGCACGGATGTTTTCCATGAAACCGCTGTGGAGTCTCGCCCGTGAACCTGGCACCATCAGCACCGCAGCGATCTCCACCGCATCACCCCACATGAGAGACGCACGCTATAAACGCTCTGTTGCTCACCATGAGACCGCCACAAACTAAACAGAGGAATCCTCCAAACATAGAAAGGTAAAGTCGAGATTTCTATTCCTGGAGCGCCGCTTGAAACTGTACGTGCCGAAGGGAGAGGCACATTTACAGACATGTTTTCTGTGTGTTTTCTCTCTGAAGACTCGGTAACTACAGGTCGAGCAAACACTCTGTGCTTTATGGGTAACCAAAGACTAATAAAACACACAGCAAAGTCCTGTCTCTGCCAGACCGGTCGAGAATCTAAAGAATCTATGTGAGGGACAAGCCATGATACACGTATGTTCAAATGAACTGAGGAACCTGCCCGCTTAGCTGTGTTTGGGCAAATCTGATGATCTTGAGATCTTCAATAATATTGACTTTTGATTGCAGACTTGACCAATCTGAGCTCAGACTGACACATTGTCGTCATCTCAAGCAAAAGCTCTTCATTTGATCTCATTGATGTCCAGATCTCATCTTATGACAAACATTACACGCATGACCTTTATGTGAATGTGAAGCGCATTGTTTTGTCTGTCCCAGCGCGTGCGTGAGGCACGAGAATCTCAGTGAAGCGAAATGAGAAGAGACACTGCGAAGATGCCCTTTAAATATTGCATTAGTACCCTCTTCAGTCCAGCATACGTCCTCTCTCCGGTTAACACACTGAATGATGTCATGCATGTTGAAAAAAACTGCATTTGCTGGGTTAGGCATGTTTTGACCATCTTAAACCAGCACAAACCAGCATCAAAATATACCTAACCAGCATATGCTGTTTTTTCAACAGGGATGCATGTTAGAAATCACACAGAATTTCATGTTCAGCTGCCTCATCACAGTCCTCACACCTCCGCTGCATTAAACACACGTTCTGGATGCAGTCCGCAGGGTCACATGTCCACACTATTCGAGATTTAGAAAAAAACAACAACAAAAAAACATTTTCTATTATCATGGTTTTCGTACATTTGTTTGAAGTGACTCAATGAGCACTTAGAAAAAGTACAGTGGTATTACCATGGTAATTCGATGGCATTTTTTGAAGTGACTCTTAGAGAAATACAATTTACTACATTGACCGTAGTGTCGCCCGTTTCATCGGACGCGCGCGCGCCTGACCCCCAGTTAACTTCCGCTTTGTGTTTGGCTAGTGTCTCTAATAATATAAATATTTATATTTTATTTAGTTTATGTTCATATTCATTTGTATTATTATTTTACTTAATAATAATTGTATTAAATAAACGATTTGTTGGATTTTGTTGTATGTTCATTTTATTAAATAAACAAGTTGAATGGGTCCTGTAGTTCGGTGGCATTTAAAGAAACCGTGTGGTACACTGACATCTAGCGGTCGAGCTTGGTATCGCAGTCTAAATTCAAAATGTTGGAGAGACGAGTTTAGTTTAGCAAAGTAACGCTTCTTCTCGGTTTCTTTTGATTGTTGTCAGAAATAATCTACAGGCACTCCATTGTTTGTGAATGTGGACCGGAAGTTCAGTTCTTTGAAGAACCATCTCGTTCTTACTTTTTTACAACCTGAAGAACCTTTTTTCGCCAAAACAGAAAGGTTCTTCAGGTGTTAAAGGTTCTTTATGGAATCAAAAGGTTCTTCTAAGAACCTTTTTAAGAGTGTACTGCTGTCAAGCCCACAAGCTCACAGAAGTATGAGTAAAGCCCTGTGACGACAGAAGGAGAACACTGTTGTCTGATGAACAGCCGGGTGTCTGAGGTGAGCGCAATCACAAGAGTCACATTCTTCTGTCTGTCTATCACGCTCTTGTGTTAGCATTCCAACCCAAAACATATGTTCATATTCAGACATATGAAATGATTCTCAGGTCAACACAATGAACACATTGTTGTCGCTGGTTCTCCTGTAGACGTGCCAAACTGCTCCGCCTCAGAGATTAAAGAGGAAAACTCTCTCTCTCTGATAGTCATTTCACAACGACGTGAGAAGAAAACGCTCGGAACATACTTATAATACACAACAATGACAAATACAATCAGACACTTCAGATCTGTTTGCGTGGTTTTGAAGACAGATCTGTATTGTTCAGGAAAATGTGAGGTGACGTCAGCTGACAGTGTGGGACTGCTGGGAGACGGAACCTTTTGTCCTTCTGTTTGTTAACGTCTTGTTGTGTTGGGTCAGAAAACCGAGTCACAGTTTGAAAAGACTCCCAGTGAAACCATTTGGAGGTCTGGTGCAGTATTTATACAACACAACACAACACTGAATCTGAATTTAAACATTCATAGTGAACATTTCCTAAATATATGCTTTTATAAAGGAACGTAAAGCAGCATAACATGATAAAGAAAACTATTTGTTAAGTTTCACAAGCAGCAACACAAACTTTTTCCCATCTATAAATCTGACTGGACCCAGATACACTTCTAGTCTCACATAAAAAAACACTTTAGTATACATTAGTAGTATTTACTAAAGTAAACTGCTAGATACTAGGGTTTTTGAACATTCCTACAGTAATTATAGAAGTATACCAGAGGGGGCGCTATACGCATCAGATTAAATTGACTTTAAGCGTCAGTTTTCTCTTTCAGGTCATTTCATGTCATGTCATGTCATGGCAGTGCAACCGTTTAAAGAGAATCAAGGCCATAAAAGTATTTATGACTAAATTCACATACTTATGGCGTACATTTGACTAATGTTTAACAACTATTGACATCCTTTGACAAATGTAAACATAAATTCACTAACACATAAAATGGATGTCAACTGTACAGATTCATTGTAATAAAAACATACATTTTTATTTTATTTACACATTTTGTTACCATTGCAGTCAATATACATGCAACATTTTCTTCAACATTACATTGACATTTATTCATTTAGCAGACAATTTTATGCAATGTGACTTTAAAAATAAGAAAACATTTAAATATTTGACATGATAGTTTTCATTAATATGTAGAAACAGAGTTAGGTTTTAGTATTTTCTTGTACAGATTTTAAAAATGGACTCTTGTAACTGAACCACACAAACCTCAACCGTGATAACAATCAAAAACCATCATTCATTAAAAAAACTCTAAACACAATGGATAACTAACAGTAACAACAATATTAAAGTGTAAATTAAGCGAGCAAGAACTAAAACACTAATCTTTAAAAAAAATAATGAAAAACACAGAATTGAACATGCTGCAATGCATCTTGGGAACTTTTAAACTCTTGCAATATTGTTTGTTCAGATTACACTGTTTTACAAGTTGGGCAAACTTTTATTTGACACATTTTGGCCGAAAACTTGAGAATCTAAGTACAGTCAACAAAATAATCTTCGTTAGAAACATGTTTAGGCTAATTTTGTTTGGCATATGCAAAACAATAATTCTTTAACTAAAAATGATATGATCAAGTTACTTTATTATCTTTGTAGGGAGAACATTTTGCAAGTTGGATTTTTTACAGTGAATACATTCATGATAATACTGTAAAACCACTTTATTCATATTACTGATGAATGACAAATGTGCAATTCACACCATGCAGGCTGAAGATAATTGTGCCGATTGTCTGTTGCCGTTGCAAGGTAAATTCCTCGAAATAGCTAGCATACAGGTTTCACTGTGAAAAAGAGGTGATGTGAATGACCAACATCCAATGCAAAGGCCAGCAGATTCTCCTCACATGCATGTTCATGTCTGTCACTGCGCTGGGATAAAAATACACCTCAAAATACTTTATTCAAGAATTTCTTTTCTAGGTCACATTTCCACGAGAACCGCAGCTCTATATTTACAGAGCGCACAGACCTTTATAACTTCTGTCATCATGTACGAGTGCAGCGCTACAGAAACGTCCAGTCGCATGACACGGGAACAGCTGGAACTCACTGTTTGACTAATGATGTGTAACGCAAGACCAAACACTCACAAATATATTGACAAACAAATATTAATGGTCATGTGTTTTTATAAAGCAGAATTTATGAATCCGTAGAAAGTTCTGTAGAGCCTGACACAGGAAAGAAATGTTCTTCTTTTCATTTTGATATCTGCATGTGAAATGTTAAATGCTCAAGCGTTTGAAAGTCGCTTTGGATGAAATCATTTGCTAAATGTCTAAATGCATGTCATTAATATCAATTTTCTCAAATGATTGGATGCGCCACATGACATCCAGGATGACTGCTGCAGTGCATTCTGGGATTGTTTTGTCTGTTAAAGGGATACAGAAATAAAAAATTCTGTCATCATTTACTCACCGTCGAGTTGTTCCAAATCTGCATAAATGTCTTTGTTGTGATGAACGCAGAGAAAGGTATTTGGAAGAATGCTTATAACCAGACAGATTTACAGATTTTGCCCCCCATTGACTCCCATAGTTGGAAAAACTACTTTATAATATTTTTGTTTTGATGAACACAAAAGAAGATATTTTGAAGAATGTAGGACAGCAAACAGTTCTGGGGCACTTTTGACTGTCATTGTCATTTTTTCCTACTATGGGAGTCAATGGGGGGCAAAATCTGTCCGGTTTTAAGCATTCCTCCAAATATCTTCCTCTGTGTTCATCAGAACAAAGACGTTTATACAGATTTGGAACAACTCGAAGGCGAGTCAATGATGACAGAATTTTCATTTTTGGGTGAAGTATCCCTTTAAGGACAAATGAAAAGCTGCCTTTGATTTTGTCTGAAACAAACATTAAAAATTCAATTCCAACGCTGAAACTAAACTAAAACACAAAATTCACGAATTCAATTTTTAATAAATGTAAATATTAAAGTGAAGCAGATGTGCACTTAATCTGTGACCAACGAAATGCATGTAGTCTTTGAAAAAACGAATATGTTAATGATTGAAATATAATTGCTGGTGTGATTTAATAAGTGAAATCACTGAACACTTTGATGTGGTGGACTGGAGTTTGTGTAGAATCAGCTGATGGCGTCTGTGTCGCAGTGGGAGCTGTTGCTCCAGACCCATAAAAACTAACAAGAGCTAAAAGTCCAAACTCAGCAGCTCACAGCTCTGAAGTCTCTGAAGCTGTGAGTCCTTCCGGCTCTCAGAGGAACCAGAGGAGACCCTCATAGCCCCCCGGGACCAGTGCTGAGAGGAAGAGACAATACAAACAAACTCCTGCATTTCCTGTTTCCTCTTCTCTTCCCTCATCCCTCTTTCATTGTTTCTCTTTAGGATTGGCTCTGTGCTGATACAGCTGTGGACTCATAACACACTCCATCTGTGAGGCTGAATGTGCTAAGTCAAGCACTCTGTCTTTATGAATTTTGCTTTCGCTACAGAAACGTGGAAACATGGAGCTGGGTTTAACATTCTCTTAAAGGAATAGTCTGCTGTAAAATCGGTCACGTTCGGTCACTATAGTCAGAAATCTGACAAATGTGTGTGTCATTAGAGTTTCAGAAGAGATGTCAACAATGTGTCAAACTAACTGGGCTCAGATTTGTCTCGTCTGCAATCAAAAGTCAATATTCTTGAAGATCTCGATATGAACTCAATCAAATGTACTCAAATCCAGACTATTTTTACAAATCTATTTTTATTCCTCCTAAACAATTTTATGCAAAACATCTGAGACGTTGAAGTTGAAAAAATGTCCTCTGAAGGATGCGGTATACGGAGGATCCTCAACTTGGAATTAAACGAGACGTTCTTTGTCGGACATACTGAAAAGGAAACAAAGGGGTACCACGTTGCTATGACAACACTTTGGGCTCTCACACCTGCCAATTCAAATGATTCTAAGAGGTGAAAAGTTACTTTCTACCCTAAACAATGCCAGAAGAGTTAAACAAATGTAGCATTTCTTGTCTCACTGTTTTAAACGTTTAAGAATCACTAAACACTTTTAATCCTATTTACTACATATGTCTGCTGGGGAAAAAAAACACGTAACACGAAATTGTAAACTGTTCCTTTAAAACCACATATTTGATAAAATGTGCAGCTGCTGCCATTCATTTTAATAAAAGACATTGGGCAATGCAAAGAATTGTGGGTATCACTAGAAAAGAAAGATACACCTCCGAGAAAGGAGGTCGCATTTGAAGGGTGCATTCGGAGTGTCCCACCTGCGTTTATGAAACGAGACGGCCTCGATGACGCATGCAGCCTTCGGATGCGACCTCCGGAGGACGCAGCCTTCTGAACAAGACAGCTATTGACAGACTACAAAGCTGTTGATGTGAACGGGGTTAGGAGAGTTGGGTGGTGAGAGGCGTCACATCATCTTCACACTCCTCAACTCTGGGAATAATCCAAGTTTTTATGATTTCATTCAATTTGCAATCTTTTTAGTGTGATTAATGCCACAGTTTAAACCTTTTTGGCTCTTGGTTTTGAACAAAATGCTCTCTCATTTGAAAGTCACTTTGCATTAAAGACTCTGTTCAATAAATAAATGTAAATAGTTATTTTAGTCAAATGTTCTTATAACCATTTCCTCTTTACCTTTTTACAGTCTGTGGACACTTTATCAACTACAAAGAACTTGTGATTCTTTCATCATTTATTCATCCTCACGTCATTTCAAACCTGTGAGACTTTCTTTCTTCAGCAGAACATAAAGGAAGATATTTTGAAAAATGTTGATAATCAAACAACACTGAACTCCATTGACTTCACACCAAACATTTCTCAAAAAATCTGCTTTTGTGTTCCACTGAAGAAACAGAGACACATGAAGGTGAAAAAAATCATGACCGGATTTTCCATCAAGTCATTTAAGGAGTGTAGATGCCATGTAGTTTTGTAAACCTGCCGAAATGTTTCCTGTCCACAATGTCAGCTCAGCCTTGACTGGAAGCAAACGGAAAATAAAGTCGTTGAAGCTTTGACACATGTCATGCTTTTGTCAAGTGTCCATCACCTTTGGCATCCTTTTATTCTTTGTCTGACCGAGAGTTTCATTTCAAGAGGGTTTCTTCTGTTTGACTCGACCCGTGACCTCTTCAGGCGTGACCGAGCTCAGACACAAACGACTTAAACATGCGGTAAATAAAGCTGAGAGAGGTCTGCGAGGATCAAACTGTATAACTGAAGGACTTGGAAAAGCTCTTCCTCATGTGTCTGTGGTGTGGTTTGTGTGGTACGTGCTGATGTGTCCGGTGACTCCGGAACCGTGTGTGTGTGTGTTGTGAAGTGACCGTCTGAAGTCTGAAGCGAGCCGTCACTCCGTCTCCATTGGTTCATAACCTCGGGGCTTCCAGCGTCACGCTGCTGAAGTTTAGTGACGGCTGTTAAACTGAGGAGGGGCGGATTTTGACGCCGCAGTCCGCCACACTGATGCCCTTTATGTGTTCATTACAAGGCCTGTTGGTCAATGTCTGTGCTGGACGGTTGACATAATGGGATCCTTTAATGGACCTTTAGGGCAACATTAAGCCAACAGGTCACAGGGTTTGACCAGCCGGGGGTGATGGTGCATGTCAGCTGACTGTCGTGCTTTAAATGAACTCTGCATGAAAGAGAAAGAAAAGAAATTGAATTCATTTAATCTGTCTGTCTGCATATCCATCTATCGATCTATAACTAAGTATACTTCAAAGTAATGTTATTAAGAAAGCTTAAGTAAAGTTCTCATATATTTTAAAGGAATAGTTCACCCAAAAATGGTCCCCGTTGACTTTACCAAAGTCATTTTTATTCTTACTATTGGAAAGTCAATGGGCATCATTTTTTGGGTGAACTATTCCTTTAAGTGTACTTTATTAAGTAAGTTTACTACTAATGTAGTAGTATGCTTTTAATAATAATTAGGACCAAATTGACTCACTGTTTAGTTTATAAAAGTGTACTTTCACTTTAAGTGTAACAATACCCAACTTTGAATACACAACTATGTTTCTCATTTCTCATTTGTCTGTTTTTTGGGAGATGGCATAAGGTAACAAATTAGTGACAAAACTAAAGGTCACAAAACAAATGCATAATGAATCACCTTACTAGACAAAACTGTGGGACAAAACCTCTTAAAACTCTTTGAAACTTTCAAAATCATGTTCAGTAAAATCATCACGTCCAATCACTTCAGCATCTCAATCACAGCCTGAAAGAAAGAATAGGAGCACATGAGGTTGAGTAAACAGACAGCATCCGGTGCTGGAAGCAACCTGTGAAGGGAAATAATGGCACACATCCTGTCCTTTATGAGCTCACTTCCTGTTTGACCTATAAAAGGTTTTACTGGTATCGCTTTTATACAGTTCCCTGAACCTATCTGCAAAAAGTACAATAACACTGAATCAACCAGTGAAACCAGTCTCTGTGAATTAAAGAAACACTTCACCAATAAATTATTAGGGATAAACCGAAAAGAAAATTGTTGGCCGAAGGCGAAAACAATATATGACTTGGTCGAATCAAGAACACATTTCTTCTATTTATTTAGCCAATTTTTGACTATTGCATAAACTGAATGGTCAAAATGTGCTTTTTTATACATTGTCTTTGCTTTTCAGTATATTACAATATAACTTCAAATAAAATTGAGCAAAACAAGTCAATCAATATTTTTTTTGTAGTTAATTTTGGTTGCCGAACATTCGGTGCAACCCTGTAAGTGATTATCAGAATGATTGTTTTTATTCATTCATGTTTCCTTTATCATGCTCTTCTTTTGTACTCTATGGAATAGGGAAAGGGATACGTGTCTGAGACAACACAAGGGTGTTCATAAAAGCAGACTTAGTGGGGGTTTGCGTACTTCTTTTTTTAAAGTCGCATTCCTTTCAATCCGACCCAAATGGTCATTTGAAGACATGAGCTTGTCATGCACCAGTAATGGAAATCCAAAATCACAGGAACAAGGTGCAATCTCCTCATCTCTTGTTCTTACAAGCCCTGTCCACTTAGCAGCGTGTTTTGGGAACAGGACGGGTGATGATGCTTCTCCACCTGAGCGCAGCTACATCTAAACACACAGAATAATGGAAGAAAAGATGGTGAGGATGTGTTGCCCGACCGCCACAAACATCAGGAGAGGCCACCGGAGAAAGACAAGACAATGGCAGGTGTGGAGAGAGACCACCAAAGTCTAAATCCAGCAAAGATGAGTTGTGTTGTTTGTTTGCATGCGCTGTTGTGCTGTTGGACACGAAACCAGAAATGTGCCAAACTCTGCAGAGACACACAGCATTACTCCACCATTGAAAATAAGAGAAAACAAAGAGATATTTCGATAACACTCATGTCCTATGTGTTACATAATAGACGATAAAGAATGCGTCTCGTGCTATACTAGCCGCTGTAAGTAAACTCATAAAAACGTATTAATATTAAGATAACCATGTGACAATGTCCAAATACACAAATGCTTGTGTTCTGCAGCAGTAATTTTGTAAAAATATTTCAAGCATCTAGTTCAAAACGGCTTTAATTGAATTCTGTCCTTCAAACAAAACATTTAAAATATTCATGTTTTTACTAACACAGTTGGAATATGAACACAATGAAAATTCACGACATATTTTTGACTGCATTTTGAGCTTTATTTAAACATTTTGCTTAATAGACTATAATAATAAATACGATATAATAGCCTACAGGTCAGGTCCTGGTCATCTCATATTAAAGTCTCCGTGAACCGGAAATTGCGATCGTTTTTACTTCCGTATTTTGACGCATTTCTGAGTGAAATGGAATATCTAATGAGAAAAATAGTGGGGGTGGCTTTCGTCTTTCTCTGCGATTTGATTGGATGTTTAAAACCGGCGTTGCATTTTGAAACGGAACTGGCAGCAGACCGACAGTTGAAGGGGAGGAGTTAACGGATGCTCCGCCCAAGTCGTCAAACATACGTCAATTAAAACGGATAGTCGTTACAGGAAGGAAGTGCTTTTTCAGATTTTAACTGAAGATTATGAGGGCACACAAATTTTTAAAAAGAGAATGACCCACATTGATCAACTATTTACAATAAACGCTGCAATATTTCATGAAAAAATAGCCATTGTCATTTTTAATTTCACTGGGACTTTAAATATGTCATTTTGCAACACTCGGGTTAAGTCATGAAAATGTGATTTCTGAATGTTTCAACAATCCCATCCTATCAATAACAATGTTGATCAAATAAAATAAAGTTTTTGGCAACTTTAAGAGAACGTTTCCTGTTGATTGGTATGGTAGAAACATTCTCCAGCTCTTTTGTGTTCAACACCTTCACTTCAAGAAATAAACTCCATGATGTTGCATCCTAATTCCACTTTCACTATCATGAAGTAGACTCTTGAAACAGATGTCTAGACATCAGATTGTGACATTATATTTAGATGTGTGTAAGTGTAGACAAACGCCAGGTCTCCTGATAACTGCTGGTGTAAATAAATCCTTTCATATTCACATTTAACTGCATCGTACTGCTCATCCAAACAGAATTTAAGCCGGATCTTATCTGTTTTTAAACTCTATATTAATGAGCAAAACCATGTTTGGAACGTCTGAATACAGTACAGAAACACGTAAAACAGTTTTTCTTATTTTCTCCTGTAAAGCTGCTTTGGAACAATGGACATTGTGAAAAGCGCCATATAAATAAAACTGAATTGAATTGATGTTAAACTATGAACCAGGTGTCCTTACGAACCTTTATTTTGCTAGCACAGAATGGTTAACATCTGAACATCATTTGGATTTGGTTTGATTTCGCCAAACACCAATAAGGTCTAAAGAGTTTGAAAACACATGGAGAGAAGATCAGAGATCCGGTCACAGAACCAGAAGACAAACATTCTGTCCAACTCTCTCTATCAATCAAATAATCAATCAAAGCTCGAAAGACGTGGTCCTCACCAGACCAAACAACACATTGAAGTCAACAATGCGAGACACGGTCGGGCCGGGAGGATTTTCTTCCTGGTTCTGTTTCTCAACTGGGAGATTACGAGCGCTAAACAAAACAACATGAGGACGCGGAACTCCACACCAGATGTTGACACTAAACAAAAGCCGTGGTGATGGGGTAGGTAGAGAGTGTGGTAGGTCAAAGGTCAGGGCAGAGAGAAAAGAGTCCAGAGAGAGAAATCTTAAGAAACTGACCGAGAGCTGCGCGTCATAAACATTTCACCAACAAACTCTCTTCAAGTTCAAACAAATTTTCTGTCAGATGGAAACCTGTTATCTCCATATTTTGTCCTTTTGGTTTTTTTAAATAAAAACTGGTCAGCCTTCACATCTGTCTGCGAATATTTTAACAATGAAAAGTACACTGTAAAAAAAATTGTTGAGTCAACTTAACATAACAGAGACTGAAGTCCGCCAAACTTGAAAGAACACGTTTAAGTCATCAGTTGTCACAACATAGTCAAGTTTACCTAAAGAACAACAAACACATTATTTTTTGTTGTCTGAACATACATAGAGAATATAGATTGATTATTTAAAAATAAACACCTTTATTTGTCTTTTACTACAATTGCTTACTACAAATGTTTTCTGCCTCAGACAGACCAAACTTTTGATTAAATATCAGTTTGTGTTGAGTGCATTTAACATTGAAGTAACATTGAACACACAAACCTCAACCATGATAACAATCAAAAACCATCATTCATTAAAAAACTCTAAACACAACAGATAAATAACAGTAACAACAATATTAAGACATAAATGAAGCCAGCAAGAAGTAAAACACTAATCTTTAACATAAAAAACACAACTGAACATGCTGCAATGCATCTTGGGAACTTTAAACTCTTGCAATATTGTTTGTTCAGATTACACTATTTTGCAAGTTGGGCAAACTTTCTGACACATTTTGGCCAAAAACTTGAGAATCTGAGTCCAGTCAACAAAAATGATCTTTGTTAGAAACATGTTTTGAAATTATGTTCAAGTTACTTTATTATCTTTGTAGGGAGAACATTTTGCAAGTTAGATTTTTCACAGTGTATTAAAAAGAGACTAAACCCTTGAACTCCTCTAGATCCTCGAACCGTCTGTGAAACGTTATGACTTCACCCCATCTCTATTGTGAATGTATACGCATCCGCATTGTACTATAAATCCCAAACCCTGTTCTATACATTGACCTTCTCTACCATCCATTAAAAACCCCACTAATCTTATCACGGGTTGTTCATTGGGACATAACAAGTAAACAGGCCCATTATCAGACAATCACGGACAGCCGGACGTTGTCTGTGTCATTATTCGTCATGATCATCAGAGATTAACAGCGCATGATAATCGGAAGTAAACAGCTGCCCGGCACCGCAGATTGTGTGTGGATTTCATCACCTGCTACTGTGAGAAGACAGCACTGGACTGACGTTTAAAAGATGATTTCAATTTTCATCCCTCCAGAGACACGGCGTGCGATGCTGTCACACAGGTCAGAGCCCTTACCACCCCACATGCGGTGGCCTTCAGGAAGTCTGGTTTCCAGGGTTCACCCGCGTTTAGGTCAAGGGTCAGTGGGGTATCAGGAGCGGGTTAAACGGTGTTGGGTTTCTCACAGATGTGTTGCGGAGATCTGGATCAGCAAACAAGAAAAGCAAAAATAGCATGGGACGCCAGAGGACGTTTTTTTTTCCAAACGTGCAAAGATGTGCAGAAATGCAACATGATTTCTTAAGTGGACAATTATACGTGGAGAAAAGGCCGATGCAGGATCCACCCCCGGTCACTGGTCTCTTTACACCCTCCTGACGGACCCCCGCAAGGCTCTCATTGTACCTCGAACAATCACAACAACATGAGTCAAAGTACAACAAACCCTCAACGTTTAATCTAATCTTCACGTTTCTTCCATGACCGCGTGAAGAGCGGGCTCAGACGCAGACGGTTGTTGTGAACGTTTCTGAGTAATGTTTGCTAGAAAAAGAAGCCATTAGTGATAGATGATCATGGTTATCTCCAGTTATCTATTCACCGTCCACACTGCAAATCTGTGCAAAACAAAGCCGTCTATGTTTCAATTATTACCAACGCTAGAATTAGAGTTTTTTAAATGCATTTTTTTAAAGGCAGCATCACAAAGGCAAAGACATGTTACATATGTCATATCAACACAACAAAACAGACAATATTACACCTTTTCAGGTGTAAGATGTATGAAGTCAATTATTCTCGCAAACACACAACATGTATGAACAACAGGTGTACTCGATCACATGGACACGTGTGCAAATACCTTTCTATCATTTCATCACTTTAAAGGGACAGTTCAGCCCAAAATGAACATTCTGTCATCATTTACTCACCTTCAAGTTGTTCCAAATCTGTATAAATGTCTTTGTTCTGACGAACACAGAGAAAGATAGTTCTCGGACCCCATTGACTGCCATAGTAGGAAAAATTACTTTTTTTTCTGTTGAACACAAAAGAAGATATTTGGAAGAATGTAGAAAAGCAAACAATTCTGGGGCACTTGACTACCGTTGTCATATTTCCAGTCAATGGTGCCCAAGAACTGTTTAAGCATTCGTCCAAATACCTTTCTCTGTGTTAAACCAAACAAAGACATGTATACAGGTTTGGAACAACTCGAGAGTGAGTAATTCATGGCAGAAATTTCATTTTTGGGTGAAGTAACCCTTTAAATCTAACAAACTTCTTTTGTGAAAGCTATATTTTTAAATAAATCCTGCTTATTTTGACATGACTGTACAATGCAGTGTGCACCAGATAAACACCACAGTTCAAAAGTTTGGAGTCAACTAAGTGAAATGTTTCTCATGAGCTTAAAAAAACTCTTTACTCAAAATTAGTTTTGTAGACAAACATATTAATTACATTACAAAAGTAAGATTTTATGTATTTTTAAAGAGCATTTTAGAAAATGCTTGAGAAAATACCAAGAGAACAATTTTGTAAAAACGGCACAATTGATAAATACCAAAAACAACTTTTTAGTCACAACACAATTCCCCAAATCTTTTACTATTATAACTTTTTTGTGTTTTAATATGGAGACTGATCTGTCTCCATATTTAAAGTTGACTTTTATTCTGACACTAAACGTTTGAACACACAGAAGACAGCAAGACAATTTATATGAACTTACATAACGATCAGAGCCAGTAAAAAAATCAGACGTTTATTTGCACATGTATTAATATAAACAAAAGTACATATTTATACACAACATGCATGAACACAAGTTGTACAGATTTGAAGTGCGGGGGTGTTTGAGTTTAGAGACTCATACCTGCCCGCGCCGTGTCGCGGTGGGATGGTCTCGTGCCTCACAAGCACGAGAAGCGAGCGCGCCTCCAGCATTCAGTCAGTGCGCGCGGCTCGTGCCAGGCTGCAGCAGCTCCACTCGAGATCTCATGTGGGAAATTACACGCGTTTAAACGTGGATACGGATCTCGCTGTAAGGTAAGAATAAAAACCACCTCTTGTGTTACTAGTTACTCTTATCCGATTCCGTTTTGAGGCGACAGTCAGAAGTCAGTTAACGTTACTCAGAAATCTCGCGTCATTTTCGCGACTAAATAAACTCGTGAAGTAACGTGAAATAAATTATAATTCACTTTTTATGCGTTTGTCTGAGTTAAATCTAGACGTGGCCTATAACATTTACTTATAAACAGCATTTTCTCTTCGTTTGTGTTTGTAGTTCAGACAGTTTGGATATGAATGAAACTTATGGTCATTAATTTTTTTAAGATTGATGCCATTGGAGATATAAAGAGGTGGAATTAGTGCGAAGTACAGATTATGGATAAAGTCCGTGTTTTGTTTTAATAACGTTAACTAAATTAATTAACCCTTGGTTTTCATGACATAAACGCACACGTGTTGTAAATATTTCGCATCTTTATCAGCCTATATTGTGCAGTAGACCACGAGTACATTTTACATTAAATGATGTTTTGATCTTTACGTATTCAGTTTTGTGCATGTTTGTAATGATACAGTATGATTAATAACATAGGTACACAGTAAGTTTATTTAAGAAAATAAAGGTTGCTTTGTGTAGGCTATAAAACAGTGGCAGAATAGTGAAAACGTTCCCCTGTCGGCCATTGTTGCGTCAAACAGTTAGCACCACCCCCAAATTCTATTGCTAAAGCATCCTTTTGCTGTTGCTGAATTTGGTGAATCATTTCAAATAGCAGAATAATGCTTTAACAGGCCCATACCCAAATGTTTTACACTCAAATGGTATTAAACGAATGGCTTTCTGATGGTTATTTCTGTTTTTAGAAAGAGTGGAATATGACATCTGCAGTAGACTAGACCTTTATAGGACATCACCAACGTTTATATCATGTATACAGAGTTAAAGCACTCCGAGTTGGAGTCTTTGGTCAGATTAGTGTAATGCGAGATGTGTTAAAGAGATCTGCGACTAACGCACGTAAAGTGAGCATGTGTGTTTTTGGAAAGCATATAGCCCCAAACTGTTTTTGTGTGACGCTTTACAGCATTGTTTTTTCTTGCATTGTGTGTTTATAGATCTGGCCATTTTAACCCTCCCACCGAAAAGGTTTTATTTGGGTGAGATGTGCAGACCGTGCATTCACTTTCTGCCAGGTCAGCACTATAAAGCCCTCAGGATTAGTCTAAACACACCATAAAACTAGACCAAACGCTGGGATTTCACCTGTTCTTCAGCCACACTGGTGAAGTTTGCTCATGCTGGTGTATTGTCTTTTTCTAAAGTAGGATAAACACGTGTCTATGGGGAGGTCTTGCTCTGTCGTCTCTGTGACGGGCTGTTGGGTGTAAGATGTAAATACTGGTGTGATGCCGAGAGCCGTGATGCTTCTGTAGCACTTTCCGTCTCAAGAATGTGTTTGAAGACATTTGTTGTAACTGCAGCTGGGAAGACCAGCGTTACTTCTCTCCTACGAGAGAGAAACATCTCTTTAATGTTGATATGCTTACCTAGACACCACTGAGAGTCAAGAACAAATGGAAACTTACTGAAGTCTTACAAAAGAGATCGATATTATCAATACAAACATTTGTGAAAACCACCTCCACGTCAAACTTTTTGCCGGATTGCCGAATGATGACGTCCAACATGCCCAGAAGTTCACAGCCCAAGTAACAAGCTCTTAAAAGTCTTTTGAAGGTAATAGCAGGCATGCAGACTTTTTATTAGTGTCAGCGAGAGCTCCGGGGCAGAACCGATGTGTGCCAGACCTGGCCCGTCCCCATCTCTCATCTGATCCATTGACAACTCTGACATCACTGACAAGACCTGGAGGGGGTGACGGCCAACATTAGGCTTGATCTGTGACTGAAAATGAACCTTAAATGAGAAACAAACCTCTGACCACATCGGTCTCTACTTCTGAGTTTATGGGTCAGACGCGGAAACCCGACAGCTGTTTTATTTTTTGGTCGAAACTTCTAGAAGCCAAACGTCGCTCGTCTTTCAGTCCGCTATTTTCTCCTCGAGCGTAATGGTGTAAACAGTCATTTCCCCAAAAGAAAAGGTTAGATTTGTAGTGCTAATGTGTGGTTGCAGGACGGCTGTGTGTTAAACCCCCCGCAGTAAGAGCGAAGCTCCGGTTACTAATGACAGGGTGAAGGGTCCCGTCTCCGCGTCTTTATGTGTGCTTGTTATGGGTCGACTCATTCATTTCACTCCCTGAGTACCTAGTCCTCTTGTCTTTTCCCTTTCACCGTTGCATCTATTACTTATAAACCTCATGGTTTATTGATTAGTGTTATTATTAATATTAAATCAGCAAATCTGAAAGGAACCCCAGGTGGTCGGTCTGACAGCTGTGAGAGCGGGTCAGTCTCGTGTCCTTCTGGGAACTTTCTACTTAAAAGCTTGGAAATCTAAATGAGATGCGGCGTATACGCTCAGCTGATTTCAATTGGAAAAAAGGATGCTAGGAGCAATTCTTTCTTGTTTTATACTTGCTGACATGGACTAAAAGGTTTTTTAGCACTAATGCAACAAAATGAAGAGCAGATGATGCATTAGATGCATAATTGATGCTTTTTGTCGTGCCACACAGAGAATTATGGGAAAGGTGCCTCATAAATTGTCTAAATTAATTGTTTTTAAGCGAGCTTCATTGCTATTTGTCAATAACACAAAATACACAGAAACTAATTGGACCACAAAAAATTCACAGTTAAAAGTTGTGCATGACCACAATGAACTTATTTCTGCCGTGATTCTTTAAATGACAACATAGAGGAGAATGTTATTGCTCAGTAGGGGTGTAACAAAACATCGATATGGATTGATGCAACAATTACATTTCTAACGATGCGATGCATTGATGCCACACGTAAAATAGCGATACGAGGGACCTTTATTTTGACACTCCACGTCCTCATTCCTCACGTAACGTCTGTGTATTTGTTAAAAGTATGTTGTTGTAAAGGTCCCAATTGGGACGGAGTGTGCAATTTTTAAAAAGAGGTCCATTAAACGTCTTAATTATTTTATTTTGATTTCAATTGTGAGTTATTCAAAATTTAACTGCTCGTGTAAACTAGGCGAGTAAAATAAAAATATCGATAAGTTAATTGAATCGTAATCGTATCACAGAAACTCCAGAGGTATCGGCAAATATCACAATATCGTGAACTGTCCGATTTGAACCCCTATTGCTCAGATGTTGCTCTTTCGTAGCTCAGGAGATTTGATTGAATTCGCAGTCGTGTCTCATTTAAGTATCAAATTAGTCACAGATGTTTCTCCTAAAACGTATAAGTAGGAGAAATAAAGAATGTAGATAGAGGTTTTTATAACATTGTGGAGGTATTAAAGTTCACTCATCTTGTAATCACAATACTTCTGACGTGACTTAAAGGCAGCGATGATCACACATCATCTTAATTGTCCTCGGCTCAACCCTCCTGTCAGGTCCAATCAGAGTCGTCGCTGCCGCCTCCGTCTTTCAGCACAGATGAAGGAAGCTGTGCCGCGTGTCATCGCTCTGACATGATCTTTGCATGATGCTTTGAATGATGTAGTGGGGCACCGAGGCAAGATCTGACGCTATTTCTGAGTCTGGACAGTTAATGAGAGAAGACAGCTGACAGCTTCACTGGAGGTTAAGAAGGAAGTGAAAATGGCAATGATCATGTGGTCTGTTTAAAGAAAAAGAGCGACTGAGGCCTTACCTGTCTCTGGCATTCACATCATTTAAATTAGGCCCAATCCCAATACTATTTTCTACCCCTTCGCCTACCCCTCGCCCTTTCCCCTTGAAACAAAGTGGCAAGGGGAAGGGTTACAAATTTTCCGCTAAGAAATGGGACACCACTACTACACTGGTATACGTCATCATACGTCGTTGCTAGCTCCTAACGTTACGTCAGAGGACATGCGCCGATGCACCGGGTATATGACATAAAAATATATTTTCTAATATCGTTCATTCAGTGCTGTCCGCTAGCAAACTTTAGCGATTTTTTTTGCAAACGTTAAAAGAACATCACCGTAAATACAAACACAAGATTGAATGTAACATACATAAAATGAAAAATTGTCATAAAAATCCTTATTATTGGCAAAAATTACTTACATGTGGGTCTGCTTGCTCGAGTGAGCAGCCATGTTGGAAATTTCTCTTAGCCCTTTGTTTGAAGTGAGGTCCCGAAAAATCTTCATTTGAAGGGCTATCTGGCCCTTCCCCTTACCCCTACCCCTCCAACCAAAAGAGAATTAAGACACAAAGTGTAGGGGAAAGGGGTAGAATTGGGATTGGGACACATACGGCTGTTTTGATGTCCATATTGATGCACTGAGTCACCTACAAAACAAAACACAATGCAATGAAAAATTCAATCGATAGTGTCACGTAATGTATACAACAGGGCCTAAAACATCAAAAACATTTCACCAATATAAACACACGTACAGTGACATCACAGAAAAACATTTGCATTGAAAATAAACCGAGTAATCAGAAATGATACATTTCAGAGATTATAAAGAGTAAAGGTCTTTGCACATACAGTCCGAAATGTTCTTATGAGTTTTCTCATATTTGGCGCTCGTTTGTACGGTGTCTCTGAGTTGTCAAAACGCCTCTCATAATGCTTGCTACGGATGCGAAAAACGCAGAAAATCGAACCCAGTCCGAATTTTTTTGGACGGACGAAAATATCGGATGCAGTGTGTAAATGTGATTGACACGACGTGAGGTCGTATTTATTTTTTAACGTGCAGATTTTTCAGACGCACATTTCGGACTCAATGTGCAATGGCCTTAAGACAGAAATAATTCTTATTGGAAACTCTGAATGAGAGGATCTTTGAGGAACCAAACATGGTTCTTCTATAGCATTGCTGTAAAGAAACTTTTAAAGCAACTTTTTCTTTAGGATTGGATTTAGAACAATGTAGCGGGGAAACTAGTTGTGTACTCAAACTTTACTATTGTTGCACTTTTAAAATCTTAAAAGTGGGCCAATTTAATTTAAAAAGCAGTTTTAAAATAGTACACTTCCAAGTGCACTAGTCTTAGTAATTACAACACAAAGTATACTTATATAAACTATACCTGAATTTTGCTAAAGCATACGAAATACAATTAACTTTGAAGTATTTGTATTTTTTGTAAGATCAAATCGTCTGAGTGATGCTATTAACATTTATTATTCTCTTACCAACAACTGATAACAAGTTTTTGATAGTATCGACAAAATTGACAAAGCAACAGGGCTAATAGATCTATATTGCTTTTAACAATATATACATAGTCTGGCATGTGTGATTTTGAAGTGTTACGTGCTGGTTGTTATTTAGGTCACATGAGAGCAATGGTACAGTTGAGCGTTTGTCAATGAGAGAAAAGAGAGATCAGGATTATTCGTGTCATATTTAATGGGTTGATGGGAGGGCAGCACACTGGATTTTTCCCTCTGGAGATGTTAGTACACCTGACAAGTTACATTGGTTTGGCTGTTAACACTTGTTTGGACTTTCAGCGATGGCTTTGACGTGTGCCTGGCACATAAGAATATCACGTAAATGAGCTCTGAGTGCACGCGTAAGCCCTTTTCTAAGGAAAATATCCAAACGCTGACAAAACAGGAGGTTAGCAAATGTGTTGACTTGTCAGATCCTGAGAAATACGTGATAACAGTGAAAACAAAAGTTATCACTTTGCCCCAGAGAGGAGATTTTTCTTACACGGACAAAAGCAGATTAAAGAAATCAAGTTAAGACTTAGCCTTCTATCCTGCCACAACACATTGAAATAATACTTCTGAAAAGCCTTTTCAATGCGCACAGGTCAGATCAGCGTTTCTTTACACGCCTCAGGTTTATTAAATAAGTAGTTCACGTCAGAGGCTGAAAATATTTCCACATGCCGAGCTTTTGATATGGGCAAAGTAAGAACACGGTGCTCCCTTTGCAAGATTGATATGCATAATAAAATCAGTCTGTGTATTGTGACTGGGGAAATTTCAGTGTTGAAGACAAAAAAAGATACGACATGTATGTGTACATACACATCAAAAACATATTCATCTGCATATCATGATTCTGTCCCCGATCGTTTAGATCCGAAACAAGGTTGCAGGGTTTCAGGGTCAGTAAAGATGCCAGGTCAGGATTCTGAAGAGAAACGTGCAAAACAAATTGTTTTCGTAAAATCAGAGCTGCTAGTTTTATGTGTAGCATTAAAAACATAACAAGGCTCCATGACAAAAGTAATGGAAAATCAGTGAATAAAATGCAAAAATATAAATATTAGTATTTGTCTACATAACAATTTTAAAGGTACAGTACAGCCAGGGCAAGAGAAGTCGTCAAAATGAGGTCTGTTTTGGGCTTAGAAAAAGCCTCCAATGTTTTCTAACACTTGTATTTCTATCATAACGTTTTGTTATCTTAAAGTGATTTTTCCAGGGTGTGAACCTGCGAGTTGATAAAACCAAAACAACCTTTAACTTGGCCTTCAATGGTGTTAATGGTCCTGTATTTAACACCGCATGATTCATAGGTCACCAGATTGAGTTAAGGACCACAGAAACATTTTCACATTTTAGATCAGATTAATCCAAACACGGCCCCGTTTACACCCGGTATTAATTCGGTTATCCGATCATGAGCGGTCAGTGAAACACATTGTAAATGACATCTGGTATTTACATGTGTCTCAAAAAGATCATTTATTAAAAAAAGTTACATTTTGTATTGCAATTGTAGGACAGAAACAAAAAACAACCTGATTTTCTTTTTAATATTCAAGTCAGGATTTAATTGAATACGTACATGAAATACTGCCATTAGGTTTGGTTACAGGACCATCATAGTTATTATAGTTTTATTCATATTTTAAATGAACTTTTATTTTAAAAGTTTGTATGTTAATTTCAGTTAAAGTTTTGGCAATTTTGCTGTGTGCTTTTGTCATTTTATAATGAATTTGTTTATTTTTTATGTTGCTATATAAGATCAATTTTTATTCTAGTTTTTGTTTATTATTTTAATTTAAGTGCTTTAAACTTATTTCAGTTTAATTTTGAGGCAACATTTCAATTTTTCATTTATTTTAAGTTTTTCCAATCAATTTTAGGTCAATATAAATGAACAGAAACGTTTTTTAATTTTTTAAACTAAAATAACCTTTACGAACACATTAAAATGCCTAAATTATTTTTTGTCAAAACGGCAATCAATTTAAAATAAAACAGTCGTTTACACCCGTGTTTATCACTGAGTCGTTTGATGGGATCACGCGAGACAAAACCGGGTGTAAACAGGGTCACACGACCCGCATGAAAAGACGCCCATCCGCTCACCCTGCCCATCAGTCTCCGACAATCCACACTCACATTTGGCACGTTTGAATGACAATAGCAGCACAGACTCTGTTGAGTGTCCACCTCATGATGTGGAGTGAATTTAGAGGGTCCTGTGGGGGGGGGTGTTGTGTTTTAAAGAGACCCCCACCCTCCCGCCATCATACATCAACTACATAATGACACGCCGCACCTCAGCATAGACAGGAGATACACACCACCTCTGCTTTTGTTCTGAGAGTTTGTCTCTGTCGAATTTTATTGTCATGTCATCTCTTTCTCTCGGCTTCTCTTACTAATGAGCCACGGCATTCAGTCTCTTATCTCCAGAGCCAGAGGGCTCTATTGTCTGGGCCGATAAATAATGCATGAGATGCTCGATGTTATAGTTCCTTTTTGATCAAAAATCCAACATGGGAGCTCTTTGTGGTAGCTTGGCTGGTCAAAAACATTAGTAAAGAATTGAGCAAATGTTCTTCTATCACAGACACATGCGGGACAAAGAAGAAAAGACAGCGTTAATGAGTAATATAATATTACAATTTATTTCAAATACACAAAAAGCCAAATCCACTTAAAAGTCTTAAAATATGCAAAAATAGGTGCATGAGTAAATAGTCAAAGTCTTACGTTCTTGGTTTCTTGGTTTGGTTCTCGTGAGGTCTTCAGGAGACCAGGCTTAGATACAACCCGACAGAACACATCTGGTTTCTCTTTGACCTTGTTGGACGGCTGTGATCACCCCTGCAGGCCCACCAGCTTCACGGAAGTCAGAAAGATGAGAGGAGACTGAATGAACAGAGGTTAATTACAAACCACTGAGTGACCAGAGCAGGTCACATGTCAAAAGATCAGAGCCAATGTTACCTTTCATTTATTTAGAGCCAATGAGGGGAATACAGACAAAAGAGCAGATGCTTTGAGAAATTATGTAATGATGGAGATAAATATGCACAAATTCCCGTAGGAATGTGGATGGATATCATTTATTGTATATAGATCTATAAGAATCAAGTGAGCTTGTTTTAACTATAATAAAGTTTCTAGCCTCTCTTACTGGTTTGGAAAGATCGGTATCACTGACGCGACGCATCTAGAAGCCAATAAAAACACACAGCTAATAATAGTGTTTCATAATAGACTCCACTCTTAAAAATAAAGGTGCTTCAAAAGGCTCGTCGATGCCATAGAAGAACGTTTTTGTCTAAATGATATGGCGAAAAAAGGTTGTTCATTTGTTCATAATTCATTTATTCATTTTTGTTCATGTTATTTGATGGCAATTGTTGGTGTTTGTTCATTGTGCAATAACTAATGTTAACAGATGCAACTTTTCATAAAAATATATATATCAGGAAACAAAGATGAATAAATGTATAATAAAAGTATTGTTTGTTGTTAGCTAATGCATTAACTAATGTTAACAAATATGTTGTTTTTTTAATTAAATGTAAAAAATGTAAAATTTTGCTTTGTCAATATAATATTAAGAGACAAAGTTTAGTCAAAATTCAGTCAATCCCCAATATATACTGTATCGCCCGGTGTGACTCATTATTCATTACTCATTACTCAACTCTCTTTAAAAGCCTCTAAATCTAGAAGCTTCTCATGCTCAACACCTGTTCAAAATTCTTTCCCGGAACTTCCCTAAACAATAGATGCTTTTCCCGTCCTCGCTGACATCTGGAAAATGTTGCAGTTCCCCTTCAGACGGGATTTATTGCGTTGGACTTCAGAGGGGGTTCATGGGAGGCTGGAAGACAGAAAGTCATTTGAAATAAATGCAGATCTCTTTTATGTGAAGCCATTACTTCTTTTCAGAAGTTTTGATTTAGGAGAAGTTTTTTATTTCGTTGAGATAAAGCTGGCAGTAGGCACACCTGGATCGAGTTGAATTCTTGGTCAGTAAATGACGGCGGTTACACCAGAACACGTCAAAGTTCACTGGGTCACAGGGACATGTGTAGCTGAAGTGGCACTTTATAGTTTCTTACAAAAAATCCTTTTCGAAACCAACCACACAGTTAAAACTTAAATTGCTTTGCAATCATATTCTAGCGCTCTTGTAATATTCTTAATGCAGTAAAACCACAGAGTTATGAGGTTTAGTTACAACACAGCGTGTACAGAATTAAATGCAGCATCAGAGGAAATGTCTGTGTTTCATAAGCTCATTTTGGAGTCTCTAGAATACACGCGCTCTCATGCATTATGTAGTAACGGCCTGAAGGAATGCAAATGTGGCGTGAAGGTTAAACTAATGCGGACCAAGTGATGTGAAGGCCATTATTACCGCTGCAGTATGAATGCACAGCGTCTTTCTAAATGCATTCGAGAGTAAATGCATCAAATATTGTGTGCTTACAGCCCAACGATCTCAAATATATCAAGAGTGTACAATGCATGCCATGCATTAAGACAATTTAGCCAAATATAAAAAATTCTGTCATCATTTATTCACTCTCATGTCCATTAAAACCTGTATGACTCTTTGTTCTGTGGAACACACAAGAAGATATTTTGAGAAATGTCTTAGTGGTTTTGTGTTCATAAAATGGAAGTTCAATGTGGTTTGGATAACAACGTTTTTAAAATATCTTCTTTTATATTCTGCAAAAGTGGGTTCAGGGCATGCGTGAAGCAATGCAGTCCCAGACATGAATATCTGTCAACCATATGGCGTGTGTTTTGGGAGGTCAGCCCCCCTTTGAGAAATGCTAAGCAGACTTAACTCTGACTCTTTTTACCTTTTGTCTCCGCAGGGTTCCAGGTACAGACGGAAAAGGACACGACCCTTGTCTGTTAAACTCTGAAGTGCCCCGGTGCCAGCTCTACAGGTCAACCCAAGCGGAACGGCGCAGGACAATAGCGGCGCGACCCAGAGACCTGAGACAGATATCAAAAAGCAAACAGTCAAGCTCATTAGCTCAAGACAAGCCAAGGTGAAACGTTCTTTCAACGTATAAAGGGGTTGAAACGACAAAAAGGAAAGACGTATTCAGAGCAAATGCTGACTGCTATTTATGCTGCTCTGTGGTGAAGAGAACGTCTCATTTTGGATTGGGCGGAAAGGCTTTCTCTAGATAGAAATGTGTGTGTAAATACGGCATGGAGATATTGATTCGTCTCCTACAAAACTGCCCAACAAAGTGACTAAATATAGCAAAGCCCAGCTGCCAACTGTGTTACTTAAACCTCCCCGACTGATAACTCAATTTTGGAATGACACGTCTACATGTATATGGAACCTAAAAATGGATCCCTAAAAATTCCCAGCGATTCAGAAACATCATCATAAAGTGACTGTTTGGTTTCCTTTACGATTCTTGTACTTCTGGAGAGGTCAAAGCAGCCGTTTTGTCTTTTCTTATTGGATGTGTTTTTCCAAAACGTCAAGATGAAACCTTTAACCCCCATTGGTTCGCCCTCTCCCCTGCGGCTCCTTAACAAGGGTCCGGATTACCTGCGCCGGCAGATGGATTCGGGAAGCAGGGGTCGTTCCATCAGCGCCGTTGAACGTCTAGAAGCAGACAAAGCAAAATATGTCAAGAGTCAACAGGTCATCAATACAAAACAAGAGCCCGTTTTAGTGCCCTGTGCCACCCCTCCACCGATACCCCGTCGCAACTTCACAACATCTACCCCCTCGACGCCCGTCCTCCCCGCACGCAGACAAACAATCCCGTCCTCTTCCTCCCAGCTCTCGGGTGATGACAACGAGGGCGACTCAAGGAAAGAGAATTTTCAGAGCGAGGTGGCAACACGCAACCGAAACAATGCAAACAAGCCCCCTGCACCTTCTCCGAGAACCCCAAACACTAAACCATTAGTCGCCCCGCACAGTGCTCCCATGATGCGCAGGAGCACCGGCAAGCGCATGCTGCGCCCGGACTCGCTGGTCATTTACAGACAGAAGAAAGAATGCAAGAGTCCCGACAACGGCGGTGGAAACGTCAACGCGGAGGCCAGGGGCTACAGCTTCGTCCGGAGGCTCTTCCAGGGATCCATGCGCGAGAAAAACAGCACGAGCGAAGCGGCTCACAAAATGGTGATCAGTGAGGAGAAGGCCTCTTCGTCTCGAGACGGGGACTCACGGATGTCCTGGTCCAATGACAGAGACACAGTCGACGGCGGAAACGAGACGATGAGATCGAGCAGATCCGAGCGCGCTCCCTCGACGCCGCACCCTGAAAACGACAACTCTGGCTTTCTAGAAAAACAATCGAAGAACAGCATGCTTAACACTTTACGAAACAGCATGGGTCACTGTAACAATAATGACATGGACCCGTGGAAACCAGTCATTCCACGAATGAGGTCGGATTTAAAACGTTCAAAGTCGGACTTGCGTCTGCGCTGCTCGCTGGCCGTGTCCGAGCAGGAGCGCTTCTTTGATTTCTGCGGACTGGACCTGGATATGGTGGAGAGACTCGGACCGGATAACTTCTTAACAGCCGCCAGTTCGATCGACACGCTCTCGTTGCTCCTGAGGAGCGTGGGAGGAGGCTCGGAACCCAGCGAGTTTTCTCGACACTCCGGGGACAGACTTTTTCAGGATGAGCTCGCCGAACAGATCCCCACCGGTGTGTCTATTATTGAGAGAAACGCACGTGTTATTAAGTGGCTATACGGGTGTAAGAATGCAGCCCAGGAGGGCCCTAAAGAGTCAACGGTTTGATTGTCAACAACAACTAAAATTCTTCATTTCAATTCTTTTATTCTTCAGAGTTGTCTGGAATAACGTTCTGACACTGAAAAAAATGATCACTGCAGATTATACTGTATTTATTTTCTGAACAATTTGTATTTAAGAGATTTCTTTGGCATTCACAACCAGTACCTTTTCATTTCAGACACAGGTGAAGATGCTATATTCACACTGTGGTATTACAAGTGATGTCACTTCCTGTTCTTCGTAAATAGAGTCCGTCCTGTTACAGAAACAAGTGTTATTTGTTTAACATAACGTCACGAACATCTTGTAATTTAAAAAAGAAACCACTAAGCTTTTCACTGGGTCTGGGAGACTAATGCATGAGTCCTAAACGAACCATGTGTACCTCATCTCCCAACTGTTCCCATTTGGTTTGTGTGTTGCCTTTTCTTCCTTAAACGCAGGCGTTGGAACAAACACACAGACCCCCTCGCGGGGATATTAATGCACTGAACTGGAGAGAAAGAGAGAGAGTGCGTGAGAGAGAGAGAGCGAGCTATATGTATAACTTATTTTTAACATCAAGTGTATGTTGGGTGTTAACAGCAACCTGATTCATTAAGAGTGCCAACGAAATGAGCACACATACTCAACGCTGGCTCTGTACCAAACCCTGTTTGTTGTCTACATAGGCAGCTGCCTTCTAAGTCAGCATCCCAATTTACATTTAGTCATTTAGCAGACGCTTTTATCCAAAGCGACTTGCAAATGAGGTAAACAAAGTATTAAACAACTTAATAACATATCAGTCATAATTTAGTAACTGGATTAAATTGCTTTTAAACTTGACTATAGTATATATTGAAGTATACTATAGTACTTACTATAGTAGATCAATTTACCAGTTAATACTATAATATACATTAACAAGTATAGCAGTTACTATTCTTCACTAAAGTATACCACACAATTTACTATAGTAAATACAGTATACTACAGTATTTCATTTAGATTGACACAGCACACATCAAACTTGGCTAAATACAATATAGATTATTTAGAAATGCACCGATATATCGGCTAATAATCGGTTATCGGCCGATAGTTTAGTTTAAAAACAGCTGAATACAACCAATATATCCTTTCAATCACAAGCGGACAGGAAAATGCCATGAATTTGTGCTCTGTATAGGAAACTTTAAATCACCAGTTGGATGTTCAACATTCAAAAAGTTAAGAAATATTCATTTAATCGGCAGAATCGGTATCGGCAGATATCACGCTAAATAATTGTCTATCAGTATCGGTTGAGAAATTTAATATCGTTGCATCTCTAATATTATTATTATTTCAATATTTGACTAATGTAAAATGCTAAAGATATCGTCCAAGTAGACAGCTCACTAGGGTTTGGCACACAGTCACTTTATCCTAAAAACTACCATAACAAAACCTAAACTTCATTCCCATGTTACTGCATACATAGGCATTGCTTTGACTACTCTGATAAAAATGGTTTTCCTCCACATCCATCCTAAGGTAAATAATATCATTGACATTCTTCAGTGAACACTTGAGCATCATGGTTTTGTGTTACGCCCAACGTTTATCAAGCTGGAGAAAAGAAGAGAACTGATGGGGGTCACACACTCCTGATGCAGGAGACGGTGATCTGTTCTCAAACTAAAGGAGACGTCCGACTCCCATCTAAACACCTTCACCAGACACTGATTCTTCTTTAAATCCCCAGACATTCATCAGTCTCTATGATACCACTGATTAATGGAGCAGAGGTCCTCGCCGGCGTGCTCGGGTCAAACTGCGGCCCGCTAACAAACATGTGGAACTGTGATGCATAATGCAAATCTTTCCTGTCTACATTTCCAAATGATTTTGTGGCTTACCTCCAACAGTCGAGCAGCACCTGAGATCGCTCTCCTGCATGTTTACAGTCCAGTTGTGTGCTAGTATATGCTTCTACAATAAAAGACATTTAGATTTGAATCCAAAGAGATGTTACACAGGAAAAGTCGAATAAAGTATATTAAAGTATATAACTGTTTTCTTCGAGTGTGAAAGTCATTTTAGTGAACTGATGCATGCATGGAAAAGACTGTTTGTAAGCATGCGTAGGGTTTTTCCTGTAAACGCATAAAAGGAAAACTCATGGAAATGCATTGAAGATGGAAATGATGTAAGTGGAAAAAAAACGAGGACACGAGCTCATGTTGTAATCCCTGAATGCTGTAATCTTAAACATGACACAGTCGGGTGTACGTGTTAGCACAGGTCTGATAATTACACACCTGTCACTCTTATGTTTCCTTTACTCTTTCATGTTGTTTAAACAAGAGTTAGCCGTCCGAACGTTTACTGGGTTGCTAACTAACTTTGTGCCAGAAGGGAAAACAACACAACTACATGATGTCAAACAGCTCATCGTTGGATTGATGGTTTGTAAAGGATGGGTCACACGCCAGTGAAATCTCAACATCTCTCATTCCGGCTCGCAGCTCCAACTCTCACTCATTCTCAAGTGCTTGTTATCCTGAAACCATTTACACAACATGCAACGACGCACTTTTACAAGGCTGGTTGGAACACATTAACATTTCAATCTCACAGTAAACTTCACTTAATGATCTGGAACAAATGACCAAATACAAGTGTGACGAAATAACGTTATTCTACTGAAAATTCAAATATGTCAGTTATAGGAAAACAACAAATTGCTTAAACGTAAGCCTTCATTAAAAAGATTTAATAACAGCGTATTTGCTCTGTTTTCCTTCAGCACATGTGAATAAAGCAGCTGTGCTTCGGCCTGCTGTGATGTCCTGTTTTCGGTTCTCTAGAAACTGTTTTTGAACACATTTGGTTATCACGCGCTCCATGTAAACAGACAGCTGGCCTGGGCGAGAGATCAAGAGTCGAGGGCGTAGACGTGCTCACAATCTTCCTCTTTATTCTACACGTTATCTCGAAGAGTGATGCCAGATGAATATTAAAACTTAAGCGATTGACTTGACAATCCTCACAAAAACTCTAAAGCCTCTTTTTATAATAAGTACATATCATAATAATAAATATTCCTATAGCTCAAATCTTCCTATAGAGCTTTCACATCTTGCTAGAAATTGTATTTTTTTAAAGGATTCTTCTTATAGTGAATTATTATATATTTACTGTAAAACTGTATTGCAACAATGAAAAACCGTGAAGAGAACTATGAAAATTAATTTGCACTGAATGTACTCCACATTTTGTAAGAGAAACACTCGTAGCTGTACTTTGTTTCAAATGCAGTTTAAAACACAATTCTATGTATACAAAGCATTTCTCAGACAAACTCACCGCGCACATCTGACACCATGTCTTCACATTAGAACCCATTATAATTTTACGTTTTGTCCAGAATCCCATTAGAACAAGCTGTGTCGCATCGCGTCGCATCGTGCCGCGTCCGGTGTAGACACGGTGTGAGTTTAGTCTGAAAAGGCTATTGGGCAAAGCGTGCCAAGATTTCCACTCTAACTGTGCCACAGCAAAATAATGGCATTCTGTTTATAGTTGCCCTCATGCACTGGAAAGGAATGCACATCGGGCCGGACCGGGGTTATGAAGTGTGTCAAATCTGGCCTAATTCTTCTGGGCCAGCAGCTCCAATATGCCAGAACCGCACATGAGACGCGACCATGAGTCATGATAACAAGCCCCACACACCGACAGAACAATAAGGTAAAATGATGATCTATGTATAATCGTGTTTGGAGAGAAAGGCTGGGGAAATATAACAACAACGCTAAAAACAAAGTGTATAGAAGTGCAACAGGAAGAAATAAAGACATACAGCTGCAGGAAACATGACTGAAGTGTGAAAATAAGAAGACAACATCCTCATACAGGAACTAAACGTGTCATATTATAATATACTTCAGACTTTAAACTCAGTTTGAAGCCATTACAAACACAAATACAAAGACTGTACTTTACAGAATAGACAATATATATATATATACAATTTTATACATTATTTTTAAATTATGATTATTTGACTATCCTGAGTGTTAAAATTAGGCTTGTCACAATATCACGATTATTATGGCAAATTTTTTGGCAATATCTACTGAATTAAATAATAATAATGCTATCAGTCACAATCTTCTTTAATTTTGTTTATTTTATGTTTTCTATTTTTGAGTGTAGGAAGGTGGAGAGCGTTTGGCTTTGTTAAAGTGTCAATCAGATAAGAGATATTTACCATATTATCATACGTGTAGTATTAACATGATTTTTAATATCACGGTTACTGAGCGTTCTGGTAATATTGTGACAGCCCTTGTGAAAATAAATGTCTTCCTGCCTTAAACAGGTTCTTGGCAAACTTTGCACATGTGCTCATGCTTCAAATCTTACTTCAACGGCCTCCGGAAACTTAAAACTCTTGAGGGTTTCGGGGAGTGTCTGTTTCAGTGCTTCACAAAAACCATCCCGGAGCAGAAGATCCAATAGCAGCAGAAGGTCATAAATCAGAGGACAGTCCTTTTCACTTTGGTTTCTCAGGCGTAACCTGCCTTCTGAAGGGTCAGAGAGAGAGAGAGAGAGAGACTGTGGAAACCTGCTGGTGAATTATGGCTCTTTGAAATGACCTCATGACATCAGCAGAGACCTGAGAATGAAGGTCAGTGTGTGTGTTTACTAGAGAATGTCTCTCCTGAAAAAGAGAAACGAAATGAAACAAGTGATAGTATAATCGTTGAAAGGTATGAAGAGTACGGAGGTGTAAATGAATGTAGATTATAGAGGTAAATTCATCTGGATTTGGGTAAATTTGATGAGAAATGTTTGAGTTGATATTGAGATCTTCAATCATATTGACTTTTGATCGCAGACGAGACAAATGTGAGCTCAGTTTGACACATTGTTGACATTTCTGACTCTTTTTCTCAGGAAAAATATCTGAGACGCAGACGAGACTGAAGCAAACGTTTCCATTTGATCTCATTCATGTCTAGGAGAAACAATTTCGATATTAAAGAGATCTCACCTGTGATTTTACTTATGGGTACAGTAACATATACATTTATCAATTTAAAGAATTCAATGCTATCAACGATGTGCTATTACACAAGACATATTTTGTTTTGATTATATTTGAATGTAATGACTTCTAGGATAAAACAATCAAATCAGTGATTTTTATTTTGTCAAATAATATTTTTACAAATGTTACTTGCCAACATCTGAAAACATCCAGGAGATTATTTTTGGCTCACCTACAGGATCCGTACGGGAACCAGAAGCAGACAAACAGAAACGAACACACCAAAAGGACACAAATGCAATAACGGTTTTACCATGAGTTGAAAGAGCAACACAAACAGGACAGAGCTTAACTTGTGTTATTAGGCAGAGATACGACGGCTGTGTTGGAGACGCTCAGAGATCCAGACTTTGATGTTATTGGGGGTTAAAGGGTAACACGATGCCTAACGTCTCCGCACAACCTTGTTAAAGTTGCTCATAAGCTCTCCATACAAATGGAGTCCGTGTCAAATAAATCTATCGCATTACTCTGTTGAATATGCTGTGCCAAATAACATTTCTGAATTTGAGAAAAAGGTGTTATCTGTAAGACGGCACATGAAGCTGGTGGTGCCCTTCGGTTTCAAGCGCTGCTGTTTTGAGTATAGCGGTCACATTACACCGGTAAACCAGGAGTAACATCAGGGCGACATCTGTGCTGTGTTTACAGTTCACCGCACTACATCCACAAGCGTAGAAACCTTATTAATAATATTACTGCGTGTGAGTATTACAGGCGTTTTAAAACATGTAGGTAAATCAAACTCATAAAAAAAGAGACTTACAGTCAATTTTAGAATGCATACACACCAAATTGGTTGTGCTTTTAATTTCTATCCATTTAAAGTGTGGATTTGATTTATTGTTATATAAAAGTCAACCCGTTCTCATCAATTGCGTATAAATAACACGCTGTTGCAATATCGTGTAATACGTACGCCAAAGTTCAATTTTGCGTGCATATGATAGGCTAATGTTTGCGTGCACCTCGCTGGAGAGCAGCCATTTTGAAACGTACATGAAGAGGGAACACTGAAATAATTAAAATAATACTGTTAGGTTTAAGGTTTGGGACAGATTTATAAGACAAATTGCCGTTTAATATGCCCGCACGCTAAAATTTGCGTATTGTATGCACACAAAATTGAACTTTGCCGTATGTTTGACACCATATTGCAACAGCACGTGTTATTTATGAGAATGAGTTTTAAGGAGGACTATCATGAAAATCAATGTAAAAAATGTAAAATACCAACACAATCTACGATACATTTCACTACAATCTGCTTTCACGCAAGTAACGGTTAGGTTTAGGGTCTTTTTTCAAATCTTGTACAATTCTCATCATAAGAATTTAAACAAATTTGCCGCCTTTAAAACTAAAAATGTCCATGAGATCGGGCTGAAAACACGCTTCATTTTCTTCATACATGTGCAAAGTGTGTTTGTGTGCGAGCAAATGCTTCATGTCCTAAAAATGTCCTTCATGCATGTTGGAGGACGGGTGTTTCTCCACAGAGAGATGTGCTTGATTATAAAGTGCTGTGTAATGATGGGCAGTTGGATTTCCGTCTAATTCCGTCCTCCTTTCTGTAATTACCAGTTTTTGGTGTAGGAGGAGTCAAGCAGACGTTCCCACAGTCTCGGGTCGGTCACGCTGAGCTTTGCGGGTATTTCTCCAGGGATCAGGTAAGTCTGGGGCACTTCTGGAAAGGTTAATCAGACGGATAAAAGATCTGGGGAATTTAGTACATGTAGCCTGGAAAAAGCCCATATGCTTTCTATGGGAAAATTCCATCTGTTTGTTTGTTTGTGTGTGTGTGTGTGTGTGTGAGCCCATCTGTATCCTCGCCTGCACTGGAACCATCTGCAGCGCTCCAATGAAACGACGCATCAAAGACTCGTTGGGGAGTAACCGTGCCCGCAGTTTTTGGGGTGGGCTGTTCTGTATTTAACCCAGGCCGGCGTGACAGAGGGATACGTGTCTCCACCGCAGTTACAAGCTTCAAACCAACCCCCTGATGGTAGACAGCTAGGTCAACATGTTGTATTACAATCAGAGCATGTTTGTGAACTCTACATATACGTTACGGTGTCATGGACACATTTGGAACATGACGAATAACATTTTACCTCTCTCCGTGAAGTTTCTGCAGGTGGGTTCTCAAGACAGCTTTTCCTGAGGAGGGTCAATCTGACAGGCGAGGGTCAATCCAGGTCCGGCCCAAAACATCAGACCTGTGCAAGTTTCATGAAAAACGTTAATAGTAATATACATATAGATCTAGATATACAGTCACTTTAACACTTTGGTAAATTCTAAAAGTCTTTGCTTTTTACCCCAAATATATTATTGAAGATTATTACATTAATGTTGCATAGTTGTTAGTATAAACTGCAGTTTAGCTTTGAGAAGAATGTAAAGAGACCAAAAATACAAATTCTGTCATCATTTACTCACCTTCAGGTTGTTACAAATCTGTATCAATGTCTTTGTTCTGATAAGCACAGAGAAATATATTTGGAAGAATGCTTGTAACCAAACAGATCTTGGACCCAATTGACTGCAATAGAATATAATATTACTTTTAAAAAAAATGTTGTTCTGTTGAACACAAAAGATGACATTTTGAAGAATGGGGCACGTTTTACTACCATTGCATTTTTCCTACTATTGTTGTCAATGGGGTCCAAGAACTGTTTGGTTACAAGCATTCTTCCAAATATCTTTCTCTGTGTTCAGGCAAACAAAGAAATGTATATAGGTTTGGAACAACTAGAGAGTGAGTAAATGATGACAGAATTTTCATTTTTGGGTGAACTGTCCCTTTAAGCAGACTTGGCAAAAAATGACAAAACAACGCATGAGCAAGGAGAGTGGCTACAAAATATTACCACAAAAGAGAAGGAACAAATATTCATATATGAATATATAATATATTACAATAATTAATAAATAAATATGATTATTTTTCATATTTGAATATAACCCATATTCCCTGCTGTATGTTGCCTTTGTCCAATAAACACGTTAAAAGTTTAGTTTTTTGTCCATTCTGTACTATACACATTTTTTTGATGACGGTATAATTAAAAATGAGAGGGAATAAAAAGCCAATATTGTACCAATATGCTCTCTGGACACTACTTTTGTCCAATTCTGTATTCATATTGTCTGTGAAAGTAAACCCGTTGTGTTATCATTCAAATGAATAGACTACTTCACTTGACACTTACGTGAAAATCATGATCTTTAAAAAATCTTTTCATCTGAAGGTCTCATTGAATGCTTTAGCTGATCGCGCAATTCCTTGAACATTTCCCACAAGCTCAAATATAACAGAAAACAGCCTTTTTTCTAATTCCGGGAAATCCACAACACACCTTCGGCAACACTTTTGATGAGAAAAGCGCAACTTTCTTTCATCACATCCAGAAATCAAGCAGATTTAGATGAACCGCACATTTCGTTCAGGGTCAGTTCCTCCGCGGATCTCAAGGACAATCATATCGTTTATATGAAGATGTGTTATCTAAATCTCATCCGTCTTCAACCCTACAGTAACAACACAGGGATCCCACCTGAGGCTTATATTGTGAGCTTTCTGAAAGCCACTCCAACCACAAAGCATGTGCGTAAAATCCTAATGTGAACGTCTAAATAAATGCATTTCTAATAAGAAATAAGTTAGTTCAACTTAAAAATATTAGTCAACACAACGAGTTTGCAACAAATTCATTAAGTGAACTAATATTTTTAAGTTGAACTAACTTAAAATTTTAAGGCAACCAGGTAACTTATTTTTTTAAGTTGAAACAACAAAAAACAACAAATCATTTTTTACAGTGCAACAATACGCGATCCAGAAATAGAGGCACACGAGTGATTTTATGAGGAACGCAAGAAGCAACTCTGTTTTCAATGGCACGTTGCTGACAGGTGGGACACGCGGGAACGTTTGACCCTGAGCAGATCAGACTGGGTGAAAATAGAGTGGGATATCTTTTAAAGTGAAATGGCGTGGAGGACCAGGCACTGCCAGGTACGCTGTATATCAACTACTTTTAATCCTCCCTTTGACTCCGGCTTGGCCTTCGGGGGGGGGGGCTTGTAGGAAACAGGAGGAAGGGGATTTAAAGCGCTATTGGCAGCACGGGTGCAAAGTAAAGACAACATCCCAGACAGCTGCAGAAACAGTAAACGGACACCAGCGCGGGGGTCAAAGAGAGCTGTCAAACTCGTCCCAAAATACAGGACACACAATAGCTTCATCTGCTAAATGGCATACCTGTTACCTGCACCATGACAAAAACTTTAAGAAAGTATGCAATCACAGATATGAAAACATTTTTAAAAATTCTGATACTAACTCCAAAGCAAACTCAAAAAATGTTTGTGCCATTAAACTGGAAAAACGTGGGATCTGACACGGAAACAATGCATGCAATGTTTGTGTTGATGCATTTGCGTATAGAATGTTTCATCACACAACGTACTGAAAATGCTCATGTATCAATATTCATGCTCACAAGCAATGCACACATGACATCAATATTGATTTGTGAATGAGCATCATGGGATAAAAGCTCTCATGAGTCCTTTTCACTTCCCATCAGCATCATCCATCCGATGTTCACCGGCTGACTAATAACACAGAAAAATCAATATGTTTGGCTTGAATTGTCGGGTCCCTTGAACTTAAACTAGGTCACATTTCGGAGTGAAAATATTCAGAGGGGTGAATGTGGAGGAAAAACGAAACAAGATTACGGGCTCCAATGAGTTTGTAATCTCTTAAATCTTTGAGCAAGCAAAGAAGTCTCTCAGGAAACTGCTCCCGTGGCCTGCGGGGTGATATAAATGACGAACATTTTTCTCCCACATTCAGCTATTCGGTGGAAACACACATTCAGCTACAAGAGTCCTTTGAGGTGAATTCACTAAACCGTCTCCAGTTTAACCAGATGCAATTTGTACAGACACAGCAGAGACTTGTTATAAAATATATACTTTGCGAGGCAAAATTGTATATTCATACAATTATTTTTTATTCACAAACTAGCATTTGTTGACATTTTCCATTGAACACAAAGGCAGTAATTCATTAAGATGATGGTGAAAAGGAGCATTATAACCACACATAGCCAAAGATGTGTTTTCAAAGAAATCTGAACGAGTTCACCCAAAAATACAAATTCTGTCATTTATTTACCCTCAAAACCTGGAAATTTTTCTTCTAACAAAGATAATTTGAGAAATGTCTCAAATGGTTTTTTGTTGGTGCAATAGAAGAGTTCAATGTTGTTTGGTTATCAACATTCTTTAAAATGTGCATTTTGTGGTGAATCTTTAACCAAGACGTTTGAGTTCCTGCCTGATTTGCATGATTTCTTTAATGAACAGTGCATTAAAACAATGCAGGCAGTGCGCCCTGTTTATTCGAACGGACGGCCTTTAAAATAGTCAAAGCGAAAGACTAAAAGCCTTTTTACTGGCACATCAAAAAGAAACAGATGGCCGATTCTGCTCCATCAGAGAAGAAACACAGGTGAGGAGGTCAACGCTCCCCTCAATAACAGCTCACATTTGTTCACGGCGGTACCCGGCAGTAATTGCATTTGTGTCTGTGCGCGGCTCAACGTGGGAAACTACACCTGGCCTCAGGCAGGTCTGTATTGAAAACGCAGAGAATATACCTGTGTCTGTGCGGCGCTGCTCAGACAGATTTCCTCCAGATGGGCCGGTTGCCTTCACAGATGAGTCACGAGCCCTCATTCAGCCACAGGCGGCTCTGTCTGCTGCTTTATGTGTGCATGACTAAGGTCCGGGCTGAGGTGGTACGCGTTTTATTATGGTTGTCTCGTAATTTCACTTACGGTGATGTCTCGCCTTCAGACGACAGAGACGGCATGCATGAACGCTAGACTAAAAACAAGACATGAGAAGAGAGAACGCAGACATGCTTAAATCACATTTCATTCCAACATGAAAGGGAGAAAAATTAAGATACGACACTTTGCATAATAAGATTAGGACAGTATGGAAATTCAACACATTCCCTAACAAATTCTCAAATGTTTTCCTTCAGAGGATTATTTCAAGTGATTCTATTATATCTTAAGGAAGAAAATGTAATTGAAATCATTACTTACCAAAAACCAGCTTTCTTTTGTATACACTGCTTGATCTCTTCTGTGCAAATACAATGAAGGGGACTAAAGGTTTAAAATGACACAAAAGCCAAAATAAAAGCTTTATAAAGGAGGTTCGTGCGTTCAGTGCAGTAAAATGTCAAACACACGTTTTTGTGCACACGTCAAACACAAAACACAACATGTTAAGCATCGCTTTGACCTTATAATTTGTCTTGGGTGGGTAACTTCAGTAAAACTGAAAGTCAATCCATCCTGACCCACATTAGCTTTGTTTCCATTAATGTTCATTTGTCTGCAGCGATTCTTTGTGCGCTTCTTTTCTCAACACCTGTATGTTGAAAAGCACACCTGCAGGCCATAGACGTGTAAGTGAAACTACCGCAGGACAAATGGAGCCATATGTTACGACAGACTTACGGGGTTATATTACCTGTGAGACAATAAACAACAACCTTCATTAGCATGCTTATGACGTTCATGCAAACAGTCCAAAAACACAAGTGACCAAATATGAATGAGGCTTTAGTCAACGAACAGTAGAAATGACACTTTTTCTGAGGTAACTGGAAGCAGTCTGCCCTGCTCGGGTGTTGTGGCCGGTTACCAGGGTGTTGCTATGGTGTATAATTCATGGTAATGATGATCTCTGACAGCATGTGTAATACAACAATGGTCACCTCAACAAGCAGCACGATTGACTTCTTATTCATTCATTCATGTTCCTAAAAACAAATAACAACCATGTTATATGAGACCAGTGGGGTTAAAACGTACAACAGTAACGTTGTGAACGACAAAAACTTCATTCACTCTAGTTTTATAAGACGTTTAAGCTTTACCGTTATCACCGTATCATTACTTTATATAATCATATGAACAAAACACAAGTGTAGATAGAGTTTGAAGTTTTGTACCAGACCAATCTGACACATTTTCCCGCTCAGTGTCACCTCAGCGCTATTTTAAATGGAAAGTACCGCAGTCGCCGAATGACGCCAGATGACGTCATGCGCCAATGAGCATTCGTGACGTCAGCGCGTCGTATTAGCATTTTGTAAAGCAGGGGCATTTTACAATATTAATTTAGATATCAATTGCTTTGTGTGTTCAAATTCGGTGTTACAAAACAGCCCAATAAAGCTGCTCTCCCAAACATTTATGCCTACTGTAGCCTATACCGATCTGTTGTCAGACAGAACCTGTGAAATAGTGACTGAAAGCGACCCATTAAAACCACTGAAAGAAGCTGAGGTTTGTTCAAATATTTAGTGAATGTGTCGCTAGTCAGTTTTACACGAAAAAAACTAGTGTGATCTGAAAAGTGTGTAAGTTGTAACTTTCTATTATAAATCCTGCGGCGCCCCCTGCTGTTCAGTAGCGGACATTACAGTCAAACCTGAGCTGAACACATTACTGTTCTTTCAAAATCACGTCAAAGAATTCTTTTTTTTTTCTGAAAACAAATATGAGATATTAAACTGTAAAAACAACGTAGTGAGAACTTGCTGTCTTTGCAACATAACTTTATTATGCCATGGAATGAAACAAAAAATCTGGACAACTCATTTAACATGATGTAAAAACAGAGCAAGGTTTGAATGTAGAAGGACAATAGAAGTAGACAGAAAGCACCTTTGAGACACTGTGCATACATCACCTTGAACACAAGGACAAAATAAATTGATGTAAATAATTTGTAAGAAACATGAAAAGGACACCACACTGCATTACAGCCAGACACATATTCTGTAAACCTACACCTCAAAAATAAAGACAAAATAAATAAAGATATAAAACATTCTCTAACAGGGGTCAACATGGTAAACCGTTCAATGTATAACCCAAATGCACTCTAAGTGACTTCTAAATTAAAATGTCTGACAAATGCACGAATGTTTTGTCCAATACACAAAAAGTATTGTGCTTGATAAAACGCACACACACACAGGATACAACGCATATGTGTTTCCTTATTGTTAGCGTGTTCTGGTGCTTTAGAGGATGTTTTATTAGGTTATATCATTGAAAAATAAATCTGTAGTTTCTATCGATGTTATTCTCGTGAAAATATATTGCAGTTGAATTGTTGGTACTTTTTGTAAATTAGCTTTACTCTAGCTTGCATTCTTTGCATGAATCTTTTGATGAATAGTAACGGAATGCAATCTCAAATATGTATTCTTTGGTCTGATAATTCCCTGATGTGTTATTTGTTATTCCCTAAAGGTGAAGCGTGTCATTTTTTGTGCCGCTTGCGTCATCAATTTGTTTTTAAACCACAGGTGTCCAACCACTGTAAGATTCCACCCATTTTCCATCGTTTGGACAAACAGATTTGGACAACATTTGAAAAAATGACACACTTCACCTCCAGAAATCCAGGTTTACCAATCCAGGCCAAGAGAGGCCAGATTGTTTTCTTAACTGGTTCAGTCAAACGTGATCATCATATGCAGGATAAAGCACTGAACCCTTCTCTAGTTTTTTTGTATTTATCAGCCCTCCTCTTCTCGACCATTGGCTAGTTGCTCTTGGCCATGCTTCTGGTCTTCAGATCAGCCAGCTTACTGGTGACAAAGTTCCACTTGAAGGTTGGCGTGTCCTCGTCTCCTCCCAGTGTCGCATACTTGGAAAAGCTGTTGCTTACCCCGCCTTCCCCGGCAGCGCTTTCCTGCCCAGCCTGAGTTTCCCCATCTTCTCCCCTTCCTCCGGTCTCATTCTCCACCTCCTGGATGCTGCCGTCGGCTTCTTCCTCCATTCCTGAGGCGACCGATGCCTCCGCCTGGTGCCACTTAGTGGCGAAACTATCCCAGAATCCCATGGCGCGCTTGTTGGGTCTCGGAGGCTCCTCTGGTTTCACTGCCAGCGGACTGCACACAAAGAAATGAAGAATATGAAGAGAAATCTCCATGACGTCATTCAGCGTGATTACATCATTAAAAAAAAGTTTTCAATCCCAAGAAAGGAAGTCTTAGCTATTCTGATGTATTGTACGATTGTACTTGATTTTTTACATTATGATGAAAATAGTACATAGTGTTACAGTAGATGTTTTAAGGAAACGGAATTTCAAAGGAGAAAATTAGTGGGCGTGGCTTGCGTTTTTCATTGCGAATTGATTGGATGTGTAAAAACAGCTGTTGCATTGATTTTGAAATGAAACTGGCAGCAGACTGACAGGAGAAGGGGAGGAGTTAACGTCATTTGAGATGGCTCGCCATTTCAGGGCGGAAGTGCATTTTAAGATTTTAATTGAAAATTATGAGGGTACATGAATTTTAAAAAGAAAATGGCCCACGTTGATGAGGTATTTACTATAAACGCTGCAATATTTCATGAAAAATAAGAATTGTCATTTTTTATTTCACTGGGACTTTAAAATAAATATATTTGATTGTGTCTTGAGGTCATACACATGTGAGATTTAAATTCCTTTCAGGCAAAATGCTCCCTCGTTTTCATTATAAAAGTGCCTGCTAAATGAATAAATGTCATAATGTAAAGTGTAACGGATTATTTTCCCATACTGATCTGCAACAGGCTGATTCTCCGTCTCTGCCTCCAGCAGCTGGTGTTCATCATCTTTATTAAAGAGTCCTGAAACACTCTTCCAGCCCTTCACACTGGCCCCCTGCATCTTAAGAGACACACGAGGACACATTCACAAAAACCATAATGTCCAAATGCACTACACTAAGCTTTTTAGCATTTTCTTGCGAAAATTAGCTGTGGTTTTACTACAAATAAACCCAAAACATGGTTACTATAGTAAAACCATGGTAATCATAAAATAACCACAAAATTGCTACAGTAACTAGTTAACCCGGAATGTTTTTTGTAGAACTGTGGTTATACAAATGAAAATAAAAAAACATGGTTACTCCGGTTTTATTTGAATAAAACCATGGGAAATTTGAATGACGGGCACACAAACAACATATTCAATATGAACAGCATTTCCATGAAATTCAATATTTTCTTCTGATGGTAACATGAATTACATTGAATTCAACAAATGACTAAATAAAGGGAACCAGCATACTCGCTTGGCCAGTTGTGACATTGCACTGGGAGCGTCATCTTGCTGGATGGGAGTCATGTCTTCAGCAGCATCACTGACCTACACAAACATCCAGAAGAACAATGTCACCGATAACAAACGCTACAGTTTTTCTTTCTTCTGCGGAAAAAAGGAAGATATTTTGAAGAACGTTGATAACCATACAACATTGAACTCCACTGACTTTCATTGCATGAACACAAAACCACTGAGACATTTCTCAAAATATCTTCTTTTGTGTTCCTCTGAAGTTCAGACGGACATGAAGGTGTATAAATGATGACAGAATTGTTTATTTTTGGGTGAAACAGGTACATTAAGAATGTGATGTAAATATTCTGTCTCCCTCTTGCGGTGAAACTACAATGGATCTGTTCAGCGTAAAAATATTGAGGGTTTGTTGGTTTCTCGTCTATTTTAACTTACTGGTTTTTTTCTGAATATTTACTTCTGCCTGTATTGTACACAAAAAAATAGCCTGAGATACATTTCAATGAAGTCATTTGTTTGATCTGTAATCGCTTGTCATTGTTGTGTGTCGTATCCGTTTTAGGATGCGGAAACTATGTGAGTTGGCTGTTTAAAGAGAAGACAGGTGAGAACTGTGTGGAACCTGCCAACGGTCCACACACACCCTCGTGTGTATTATCTGTCTGGAATCAGTCACTGGAATGCCATCCTAATCCAAACGCAGAGTCGAGATCCAGTTACAGGGCCTTTGAAAAGTGGGTCAAGGTTTCCCTTCATCAGGCTTTTAAAAGAATAGTTGAAATATTTGAAAGCATCCTGAATTCATTCTTCAAACCCGTGGGCCTGCCACTCAATATAATCTTTAAAAAAAATGAATGCATTTGGACATTTGTAACAATTTTATTGGGTATAGTCCTGACAACAGCTTAAAACATTCATGAAGTACTAAATGCAACTGTACATTTAGTTTATTTAGTACTCTTATCTTATAATGTGTAAACTTTATCAGACTTTTAGTTGTTGCGTTAGATTAAAGTTATGCAATGAGAAAACTAGGCACAATTGTGCAAAAAAACTAAAAAAAATTTAATATTCTTTTTGATTTCCTATGGGGGCATAGCATTATATTAGTTCTCATAAACTCCTATAGGGAACCGTGTGTTTTAGAAGATCTCGGTTTTCTTTTGCATTAAGTTACAAAACTTTAAGGTAAATGCCCAAAAGTTTAGTTTAGATCCTATTCAAATACTATTAGAATTGATATTCATATTCAATGTGAATTATTCACAACTTGTACTTGTTAAATGTTATGATGTTCATTTGAACACCAAAAGCTCTCTCACCAGAATGGGCAGCGTTACGTTGTAATACTGATTTACTTGAAAGATTTGCTCTAAAGCACGCAGTTATCAGTCCGTAGTGTTAGTAGATTTACCTCCTCCACTGGGTCGTCCTCCATGTCTGGGTTGAGGGTCTTCATCACTTTACTCTTATACACTTTCCACATGGGATTCATGATGGACACCTTCAAAAACTCCTCAACGTGTGCAAAACCTCATAAAAAGAGCTCCAAATAAGCCACAACCAACAAACTCCAGGCCTTCGACTGGATCTACAGATCAATATTCCTGCTCCATCTGTGAATGCACAAAAGACCGATCACGCAAGACGACATCGGGGTTTTAGTGCAAAATCAGCATTTCCTCATATTTCTACATTCATTTGTGCTAAGAAAAGCTCAGTGTTCGAGTCGAGTCCTTGATTTCAATGAGGACAAGAAGATGAAAGAGGCGAGTACGCAGAGACATGCTTCAGAAGCCCAGCATTGGTTACCTGGAAACAGGTATGGGTTTCCTACTGAATATTTCAGGCAGGTCTGCTAATAGTTGAGCCGTCATTGTTGGTTGCTGTAAGAAGCGCATGTAACATTAACCCCGCACACTGAACATATAGAGATAACAAAGAGGTCAGACATTGAGGATGTTTCATTATACTTTGTTTAATAATATCAAAACAGATACCCAAGATCAAAAAAGTTCATACATTTAAATTGAAGGATCTGTGTATTTGATTATCTATTAAATTATAGCATTATGCCGAAAACCATGGTAATATAAGTTTAAAGTTCACAGACAGCTTTCATTTGTGTGAAGGTCTCACTAGCCTTTACTTTCATTAACACGATAGAAGTCAATCATGACAGAATCCAGCTCGCAGAAGGAAAATAGAATAATGTTTGTCGTGAAACACTTTGGTTTCCTGTAGCTTGTTGATGGTAACCTGATCTGAAGTGGCCTGCTGTGAAATATATGGAGACAGATGTTATAAAAAATGTATGCTTTTGAGGTGTCTGTTACCTCTGGAACATCTTATGCAGTTCTGCTAATATTAGAAGACAATAATTGCTTGTGTACACGTAATGTATTACGTATGAGTACGCCTTTAGAGGTACCTAAAACGTTTGCATTAATGTAAATTCAAAGAAAAAAAACTTTACTTTATCTTTGAAACACTCCAGGCTGCAGCATTTGACAGTGTGTTGGATGCAGAACTGTGTTTTGGCGAGACCTCACACATGCACACCTGCACACAGATCTCTCAGAAATGCAGATCTGCTGCATTAAGTTTCGCTAGTTTTTCATTATTCAAAAAGCTCTGGAACGGCTATTCATGCCTGGCAATCTAATCCCTCCTCTGTCGCACACAGATCAACCAATCACGACAACAGCCCTGAAATGACATGGGCTGACCAATTGTGTTCAAATTTCAATCATCTGGATGTACTGTAAATGTACTTTGGTAGATAACAGAAACAAAAACAATAGAATGTTCACATCTTTTAACTTTGAAATCTTTGTTCACAATGGGTTAAATAAGACTCTATCAAATAAAATATAAAGTTACTGTATGTTGTTTTAATCAATGTCTGAATATGCTAGTATAGTATAATATACTAGCGTACTCGTAACTGTTAATTAAAGCTGAAAAGGCATGTTTTAAGGTTGATCGTTTTACACAGCACTGACTTACTATAAAAGTCAGCATCAGTTTCAGCGCACGTGCGTTTACCAGGGGCACGTTCAAGCTTAAACCGGTAAGTAAAAGAAATCTCTTTTAAAATAATTCATAAATGTTACCCTGCAAATCACTTTTTAAAAATAAAAAAATAACATAAAATAACATTTTATGTTATTAACTTGGTTTTGTTCCTTGCTAAGTTCCACATTCATAAATCTAAATTCTTGAAAGACAAACCTCTCTTTTTTGTTTTCATGAAAGAATTTGTCAAAATAATTCAATTCAATTCAATTCAATTTTATTTATATAGCGCTTTTCACAATGTGCATTGTTCCAAAGCAGCTTTACAGGAGCAAATAAGAAAAACACAGAAAGGTAAAACACAGCACAGTGCATGGTGTTTATAGACCAAGCAAGATCATTATAATAAATAATATCTAATAAATAAATGAATAAATAAATAAATAAATGCAGTCTCCCGGTGAGCAAGCCAACACTGCACTGCTCTGCTGTGGCGAGGAACCCAAACTCCAATGCTGAATAATGGAGAAAAAAAAACCTCGGGAGAAACCAGGCTCAGCCGGGAGGGCCAGATCTCCTCTGACGTGTCATGGCTGCACTCAGTGACCCCGACCAAAGCCACCGAGCAACGTCCACGAAGAACAGGGAGAGCCCACGAGCCGCGACCCAGGAAGCCCCACCCGCCGAAACCGTGCAGGTCCAACCCGGTCTCATTCCGCGATCGACAACAGACAACAGAGGAACAACCAGGGAAAAGTAGTAATGGCATAATTAACTTTATTCCTCTGTTGTCCGACATCGACCACAAAACAAGACCAACCAGACCAGATCCACACAGTCCCAACAAATGAAACGCCCCGAACCACAACCAACAAGCCCCCCCACTCCCCACAACACCCACCCAGCTACCTCCAATCAAAGTCACTGAGTGCAGCCATAACTTCAAACTGCTGTCGTGTGATGTAAGTTTAGCATTAAATACCAAGTATTGTAAATTTAGCATTTATGTGACAGGTAGTCCGTCTTTGCTCTCGGCTGGGGATGGAATTGTCTGAGCTGGGCCGGCCAGATGGTCGCCTTTTTCTTGGGTGGTGATGGAATTGCCTTGGATGGAGCTGGATGGTCAGTCAGTCCGCAGGCTCTCGCAGGAGGATGGCACGGGATTTTCAGATGTAGCTGGCGTAATCTCTAGTTGTGGATGGGCATATGACGTTCATCTGGGTCTGGCGGAATCTCTCCCTCATTTCAAAATACCTCATTTCAATCAAATTGTCAAAGAACAAAAAAGCTGTCAAAGCATTGTCTGTTTGTAGTTTTGTTTCCTTTTTTAATCTTATGTAATTCTCTTCATTTCCCCCTGGTCCTTTGTTTTGTTTTTTTGTCATTTGCATTGCATGTTTGTTCAAGCATCAATAAAAAAACGGTGCGCAACATTTTGCTACGGTTCCCGGGTTGAACGACACGTTTCCTGGAAACGTTGTGCAACGCCACGGTGTGCAACAGGGTTTGAGATACGTTTTCTCTTGTTTGGTGGGTGTGTCAAGAACGTCAGCCCAATCAGCAGCAACATGTATATAACCCACGCTATTAAAGAGACAATGGGTCCAAGTAAAGTCGTTTACAAATGTGTATATGCAACAATTGGAGATATTAGAAGACATGTATTTTGCAGTATTCAACACGTATTTATATCGATTTCATCAAGCTCCGAAAATTCTTCAAAAAGAACACAAAGAATGGCCTTCTCAGCTGCCATAGTTCAACTTCCGTTTAAAAAACGTTTTGCAACGTATTGTCGGGGCTGATCGGGGCCCAGGCCTGCTGCACTGCTATTTTTAACGTTTTAGTTTGATTCTTAACATATGTTTATGCTTATTGCTTACCACGAGTCAAGATGATCTTTTAGTCAATAGTATATATCGACAACAATAATGAAACCCGTTTTTACCTCAAATGCAAACGAATCGTTGCTGTGACGGGTCAACGGTGCGGCCATTTTGGACAGGGCAAGACTGTTTACGTAAAAGTGCAGGAGAGCTGCGGATTTTCTAGACATTTTTCACCGGTTTCAGTGCTTTCAACGAATCTACGTGGAGTACATAAACGTTTCGTTTTCGGTTACTTATTGTCATAAACAATTTTGAAAACATACGCTTCTCAAGCATTGGTTTGGTTTCGCCAGATCGCTGTACATCTGGAACGCGCTTTCAACGAATTCAAACGAATTACAGTAAAAAAAACGCACGAAAAATTTAGGCGACCATTTGGAGCACAGAGGAAAATATCATGCAAACGGAAAAGACCTCCGAGAAGAAGTAACTTGATTCCAGGTCAGTCTTATGTGCACAAACACAATTCAATATATCGAAATTGTGTGGCTTTTGTTAATGAACTACAACAGTAAACATGTCTGTTTTCTTTTAGAAGTAATAATGATGACTTTATTTGTTTTGTGCGTAGGCCTATATAAAACAATACATGTTTATAGATTATATCAGTTATATAACTCTTCTGTCAAATATAGTGCTTGGTGTTATGGTGTGACCGTTCTCTTTTCAGTAGTCCAATTGTTTTCCCACAGTGGAAGATTTCTTGTGACCTGACTGGGGTGTGTGCAGGTAATGTCATTGTTATGTTATGAGACTGTTCAGGTGGGGCTCTTCAAACCCACGGGCTGGACCTGTCGTGGGTATCGGCATGACCAATGTGTGTTAAAACATCCCTCTTTTCATCAGTAGGATTAAACTCGATTTATTTGCTTACAGCACAATGTTCCATGATCCAATGGAAATCATCCAATCAAAAAAGAATCTAGCTATAACCTGCTTAATTTTGAGTTCATTCAGAATGATGTGATGTTTGTCATCCAGTTATGAAATGTAAACATTTATGAGGTATGAAGTCTTTTCAGAGAACAGTTGGTCATCATGAGTCTTTTACGAGCCAAGTGACATTCTCTGAATAAAACATGGGTAATATTTTGAAATTTGGTGAGTCAAGAGTTTTTGGCTTCAAATCAAAACAATACACAAGCAAATACAGTCCAACACCCATAAAACACAATTCTTTCTTAATGCGCACTGTTTTACCAACATCATATTCGGAAACCTCACACGATTACACCCAAGATGACTCACAACTGTTTATTTTATTATTATAGTTTATTTCATTTTCATTATATGATACGTGGAATTAATTATGAATAAAGGGAAAGAGTGTTTCGATTTTGAAGTTTAGTAACATTGTCTAACAATATAGCAAAGTCAGCAGTTATGAACATTGCCAGATGTCAAAGAAACGATGGAATTGCATTTATTTTTATTTTTGAAAAAAATTAAATCAGTTATGTTGTTGAAGAATGTTTGTTATAGTAGTTGTCGATTGATATGTGCTGATTCATTAGCCGATGCAGATATTGATATCCAGAGGTTGGCAGATATATAGCCCCTTTTTTATGGGTACACGGCCAGAATATCAGTGTATCACCAGTTGACAAACACAGTTAAATTTGTGCATTTTAACATACATAAACAGTATTTTTTCTGGAAAGCATTGAACAGGTTTTGTTTGTTGAAATGTGTTCATGTGGGAACATCTAAATGATAGGTTTTACTAAAGAATTTGAAAATATGCCATTTATATAACTGCATTATCGACAGAAGCAAATGCAATCTTTATGGGTGAGGTCAGGTAAAATTATCTGCTGCATGTATCATTTCTTTACAATGTGGGCGGGCTAGATTTGGGACGAAAGCAGGGCGTTTTAGGGAGAGAAATCATTTATTAGACTGACACCCATTACAGTTAAATCATTCGCACCTGACACGCAGCGGAGATTCAGGGTTCCTGCTAACTTTTACAGGTACAGTAATGATTTTATTGAATCTCTTTGTTCTATGTTGTTCTAAGTACGGCATTGCAATTTGTTTATGAATATATTATGTATAGTATTTTAATGTATTATTGATTGATTTAGACAGACCATAATCAAAAGCTTAGTAAATTTGAAATTGTTGTGTGTATACTTCTCTTAGGGATAGATCACCTTATATTTAAATACTAATATTTAAATATATACGTTTATTATTTGATGAACTATCCTCCTAGAAGCAAGACAGATGTCATAGAATTGTCATCTTGACTCTTCTGCAGTGTTGCGGGCTTAAATGGAAAACGTTCTGTTCTGTATTGTTTCAAACATAATACATCATACATCTTTCTTTTTGTTCAGGTTGTGAAAATGGAGCCTTTTTCTGCAGCAAACACGCAATTCTCTCTCAATCTGTTCAAGAAGATCAGTGAGCAGGAAAAAGGAACGAATGTCTTCTACTCTCCTCTCAGCATCTCTTCTGCTCTGGCTATGGTGTCACTCGGTGCCAAAGGAAACACACAAGATCAGATGTTACAGGTCACATATTATAAATGTCTGCACTTTTATGATCATTTTGGCGTTGATTGAACGAGAACTGTTGCAAGTAATGGGATAATAGGGAAGAGGTAAAATGCGATTAAGAGTTAAGGCTGGAGCTGAAGAAGAAGAAGCTTGTTTTTAGAGAAGCATTAGCAGTGATCGCAGCAAATAGACAGTGACTTGATGCAGCTTGAGTTGTTAAAAGTCGATAAACAGATATTTATTTAGATAAATCATTTGGAAATGTGTCTGAGGAAATGCGGCTCTATCACAGATTTCTTACCCGAGGGAGGGGTTTTAGCACACCAATCACAGCGCAGAATTGACGTATTACATTTTGGAGAGGGGCACACCCTTTAGGTTCAGTATATCGTCTTTATAAGGGTCCATAAATGTGCTGCTTATGTTATATGAAAGTTCAGGCTTTGTGTAAGTAACAAGAAAATGCCTTTTTCAACTATTGTTTTTGCATTTACTGATGTATGTTTGATCAAATGCCTGTGTGCATTAACAAGAAATTAAAAAGTCAGATCGTTTAACATAATCAGATTTATATTATTTCTAGTGCATATTAAATTATTCAGACATACTGCTTTTGAGCACGTAATAGTGAGGTTATCCATAACTCTTTAATCTTTCATCAATGCTGTGTAGGTGATGTGCCTTAACAATCTTGTAAAACCTGACACTGTGACTCCAGCACCTAGACCACCAGCTCAGGGTGAACCTCCAAAGCTACAAGAACCCCTGAAGCATCAGATACCCGGTCAAGGTCAGTGTGAAGTTCCGAAGGTACAAGACCCCTTGAAGCCCCAGAAACCTGTCCACAGTCAGTGTGAACCTCCAAAGGCACAAGACCCCCTGAAGCCCCAGAAACCTGTCCAGGGTCAGTGTGAACATCCAAAGGTACAAGACCCCTTGAAGCCCCAGAAACCTGGTCAGGGTGAACTCCCAAAGGTACAAGACCCATGGAAGCCCCAGAAACCTGGCCAGGGTGAACTTCCAAAGGTACAAGACCCATTGAAGCCCCAGAAACCTGGTCAGGGTGAACTCCCAAAGGTACAAGACCCATTGAAGCCCCAGAAACCTGGCCAGGGTGAACCTCCAAAGCTGCAAGAACCCTTGAAGCATCAGCTTCCTGCCTCTGTCAAGGTTCAGTATGAATTCTTACAAGAGATGTGTTTGTTGTCTTATTTATGTACATGTAGACTTCTTTGGTTGTGTCTTGATCTAGGTCAATAGTTATATTTGATCATTTTGATATTAACTGAAGTATTTTCCTCAGCAGGAGGATCTTATTCATTCCAGCTTCAACAAGCTCATGAGTGCGTTGAACAAACCAGGAGTCCAATATATGTTGAGTCTTGCCAATCGTCTCTACGGAGAGAAATCCTACCAGTTTATTGACGTAAGAGCAGTTGATTCATTCACAACTCAAATCATTCTTACTCATATTAATTAATGTTCTCAGCTCTAATGTGACTTATTTCAATCGATTTATGTTAAAGAAATTCATTAGAGACTCACAAAAATACTATCAGGCTGGACTGGAGCCTGTGGACTTTATTACAAATGCAGAAGCTGCACGAGTCAACATCAACAACTGGGTGGAAAAGCAGACACAAGGTTTAAAACTAGAGTAAAATTATTCTGAACTGCATATGTCATCAATGTGTGAATAGAATATCAATAAATGTTTTCTATTTTTTTACTTAAAATTGTGTTTTTGTATCAGGGAAGATTAACAACTTGCTGGCAAAGGGGGTGGTCAGTCCAATGACACGTTTGGTCTTGGTGAACGCCATCTACTTCAAGAGCAACTGGGAGAAAAAGTTCCCAAAGGAAGCTACGGTTGAGAAGCAGTTTAAGTTGAACAAGGTGAGATTATATGTTCTTCTTGTGTTCTTTATATGAAGTTCAGTATTTTCAGACAGTCATGAGATATGAGGGGTTATAACTTGTTCTCATTGATTGTTGACAGAATGAAACTAAGCCGGTGAAGATGATGAACCAGAAGTCAAAGTTTCCTCTGACCTTTATCCAAGAGGTGAACAGTCAGATCCTGGAGCTGCCGTATGTCGGGAAGAATCTGAGTATGCTGATCGTCCTTCCAAACCAAATTGAGGATAACACCACTGGCCTTCAGAAGGTGAGTCAGGAGGAAGGTTTGGTAGTGCAAATTTTATGCTTTGTTTTGTTTGTAAAGGGTTAGTTCACTAAAGAATGAAAATTCTGCCAACAGACAAGTGTTCATATTCAGAACACAAATTGAAATAGTTTTGATTAGATCCAAGAGCTTTCTAATCCTCCCATAGACAGCAATGCAACTTACATTTAAAAGGCAGAAATTTAGTAGAAGAACTGTTGTTTTAAAGCTGCAGTCCTTAACATTTGCCTCTTTGTCGCCATCTGTGTTTTAAGCTAGCAATTGCAGTTGTTTGCGAAGTTATTTTCTTTAACATGGGTTGTGCTTTTCTTGGTTTTAACAACAGATGATTTCCCAGATGTGATCAGAGTACGAACTTAAAGATTTAACGATTTTTACATTGAATTCCACAAATGATTGTTGTGTAAAACAAATCAAACGTCTCCATCTAGATGACATTTGAAATGATTAGCGACTTCTGTATTCAACCGAAATAGCAGCCGCTTCTGCTGTGTTCTGTTTATGGACGTGATGCCATGACACAAAGAGGAGCTCCTGCAAATTCCAATTTCCAGCGAAAACCGACACAATTGTGCAAACCGTAAATCATTAATATGAGCTTTTTGTTATGAATCGGGGTAAGAGAAGGCAAGAGCTTTGAACGCTGATATGTTTGTGTTCTTGCTCAATAATTGATTTCTGTTTATTTTAATGAAAAAAAGATACAGGTAGCAGCTTTAATATCATTTGAAAGGAAACAATGCAAAGCAGAAGAATTTTTACTTTCGGCCCATATTTTTTGGAACCTCACTTTTATGCGATGTGATTGTCTTTCGCACCTTATAAGCGAATTTACTTACAAAACTGCAGTTCACAAACGTTTCTAATTCTTCATTTTACAACAACAGACAAACATTAACTTGATTCTCTTATCCAGCTGGAGAAAACACTGACCTATGAGAAGCTCATGGACTGGACCAAACCCGACAACATGAGCGTACAAGAGGTTCGGATATCTCTGCCCAAATTCAAGATGGAGCAAACGTACAACATGAAGAGTCTTCTGAAGAGCCTGGGAATGGTGGATGCTTTTGATGCGGGGAAGGCAAACTTCTCAGGCATGTCCCCCAACAATGATCTGGTGGTGTCTGAAGTGATTCATAAATCTTTCGTTGAAGTCAACGAAGAAGGAACAGAAGCAGCGGCGGCTACTGGTGTTGTTGTGGGAATCACAAGCATACAGCATCCACAGGTCTTCAATGCTGATCACCCGTTCCTGTTCTTCATCCGACACAATCCCACCAACAGCGTTCTGTTTTTCGGACGCTTCTGTTCTCCATGAGCTCTTGCTGGTACAGCCTTTTGGAAAGTTTAGCTGCTGAAGGTTCTGATTTGGTTTAAATGATTCTTACAGTGATAGTTCTGGACTAGGGTTGTGGTCATGGGTTTCTCATATATAATCAAAGCTTTCTACATAAAAAGAGTTTGTAAGTTCTTTTATTGTTTGTTCTTCTCAATAAAGGGTCAACATAACACTCCATTGCTTGGTATAAAAAGTTTAACGCCCATCAAATGCACTCTATTACAAAATCAATAGAAATAATGATTTTTATTATTTGCTTAATGAATTATATTGTAAAACCTTTTAGGTGCAGTTTGTAATCATTGTAAATACAAAAAATCTAATAAAATGTGTTATATTCATGACGTGCATATAAAGTGTACAGTAGGCATGAGAAAAGGTTATTAATTATGATAGTACTAGGGTATAAGTTACGATAGACTGGATTTCATTTAGTTTGAATCGTGATAAAGGTGTTAGGCAGCCAATCGCAGTGCAAAACGATTGCAGGTGAATTGTGTTGTTTTTATTCATGTGCTTCAGTCAACCGCCTTAAAATGTTTTCAACTTTACAACAAAAATAGAGAAATAGTATTTCTACGTCATTAAAAGCAAATTTCTGACATTGTTAAATGTTAAATTTCTTTCAATAAAAGGTCAGATGTGGAGCCACAATTATTACAGAGGGGTTAGTCTTATGTTGCGTATTTACATGCATATAACTCATACATATTCACTGTTGTAAATAGGAACAGTCAAATACAATTTGTATTAAATTGAATACTTTAAGAAAATTATTTTGGAATCCTAGAATCGCCCCTGGATCTATGATAAAACGATCCTCTTGCGCTCTTAAAGAAGTAGTACACCTTCAAAATGAAAATTCTGTCATCATTTACTCCGCCCTCTTGTCATTTCAAACCTTTCTTTCTTCTGCAGAACACAAAAGAAGATATTTTGAAAAATGTTTCCAATATTTCATGTAATATATCCCTTTGAAATGAATGTATTTCAAATATATCCTTTTTCATTTTTTGGTTCGACTTTTTGGCTACAAGGCCATGGCTTTCCAAATGTTAAAAGAGATGGAAAAGGCCTATCCTGAAAGTCCAGTTGTAAGTTGGAGAAAGACCTTTTAATACTAAACTGTAGGAGGAGGCTGAGGATCAGAAAGACATTTTTAAGGAATACAGTCAGTATGAAAAACCTTAAGTCTTTTGATGTATTTTATTATGTAAATCGATTTAATGTTATAATGAGAATTTAAATATGTGAATAGTATGCCATAGGTGATCCCATTGGGGGTCACCTAGTAAAGCCTTGGAATCGAACTTGCAACCTTTGAGTTTTAAGTCTGGCTCTCTTACCATTAGGCCACAACTATCCTTGACCCAATGAATTATGAATAATGATATGCAATTGCTTAATAAATTGTTCTGCAGTTAAAAAACTTCACTATTAACATCCTTTAACTTTTGGAAATTGTAAGGTGTGCATATACATCCAGTGATATTTGGAGATGTTTTAATAAACCCAAATTCAAAGTATATACAGTATGCAATATAAATACATTAGTTTAATAATAACAGCTTACATTATTTTATTTAAATATTCTTTCATTTTAAAAGGTTAAAATAATCAAGTTAATAAGAAAATTAGTTGTGAATGATGAAATGTAATTGTAATATTGCTGTAAAATTATAATATATTATACGTAATCTGTGCGTCCACGCCCACTTGACGCTCATCAAAAGTGCACGCATGCGCAGACAACCCCTAAAGCTTAGTAGTAACATTTCCTTGAAATGAACTAAGCCAGGAATATAACGTGCACCGGAGCATGTTATCTTCAGAGAGTAAGTTGCTATGGTTACTTACATACCTTGAAAGTTACCTTTGTGTTTGTAAACGAAAGTTGAGGTCGTCAGCTAATCTACCCTTACATTTACCCTGGTATGTCACATAACCAGCTTTCTGGAATACCCCCCAGGTATAGTCACTTCCGCATTAAGTGATTGAATTTGACACACTCGTAACCATATCGCTGTTCTAGCGTTTTGCAGCTGTAAATAAGAATATAAGCCTGATATTGATATGACACGGCTAAAACGCATGTTATCGTTTGTTTTAGATGTAATTTAATGCAATGTGTATACACGATTTAAGGTTCAAAAACGCTGTATTTTCCACATAGCGTGCATGTTTGTATCTCCTCTTTGCCCTGCCTCTCTGAAACTTGCGGATTTTTGACAAAGCTCATGGCTCTGAAAAGCGAGGTGTGCTATGATTGGCCAGTTAATCGGTGCGTATGATTGGTCGAATACTGCAAGCGTGTGATAGAAATGTAACGCCTCTTACCATATTTGGAACATCAGGTTCCAAAGCAATTGTAGGCTACTGACACAGGACAAGTTTGAGGAATACTGATTTTATTTCACTCCTCTGTTTGTTACTGTAAGGTTTAGATTCTATCCTACAGATTTCTGAAAATTTGAGGCTTTTCTTCTGTTTAATGTGTAAAAATCTGTCCGACTTTAAAACTGCAAAAGAGAGGAAAGTAGATGTCATTACATGTCATTAACGTTAGACGTTTCTTTGCGCTGGAAATGACATGAAATGAGACATGTTCTGGTTAAACTCTTGACCATCTTAGACATAAAGATCTTAGATATCTTTATATGGTGGGATTTCTAACAAGCATGTACATTTTATTTGTACAGAATGTCAGATTTCATTGCTTCCACTGAAGCCCACAATATGCTCCTTTAAACATTTTAATATCATAATAAAGCTAAAATAACATGTTATATTGATGACATAATTTTGAAACTCTCTTAATCTCCCATTCTCTCTTTTTCTTCGCTCAGGTTGTGAAAATGGAGTCCTTGTCAGCAGCAAACACAGAATTCTCTCTCAATCTGTTCAAGAAGATCGGTGAGACGAACACAAGAGCAAATGTCTTCTACTCTCCTCTCAGCATCTCTTCCGCTCTGGCTATGGTGTCACTTCGGTGCCAAAGGAAACACACCCCAGATAGCACAATCCATCTGGTTTACGTCTATTTGACGTCTGCATTTACATCTGCAAGACATCTTAAATGCATAGTTTGCTCATCTGCAATACGTCTCGGAGACGTCTGAACGTCTGTAATACATCTGCTAAAGATCTGGAGATCTGCTGCTTAAAAACATCTGCTAAACATCTTAGAAAGAGCTGTTGTACATCCATTCTAAATCATAAACATCTTACAGACATCTTCTAGATGTCTATATGACGTCTGACAGCAGACATCTCCGAGACGTATTGCAGATGAGCAAACGATGTATTGTAGATGTCTTGCAGATGTAAATGCAGAGGTCAAATAGACGTAAACCAGATGTATGTGTGCTATCAGGGACAAGATCAGATGTTAAACGTGATGTCATGTAATCTGATTAATTGCTTGCTGTGCATATAGCTGAAAGAAATATACTGGATTTGATCTTAATGACTCTCTCTTTAACCATTTATTAAAATGTATCAAAACCAGAAATTAAATATTGGAATGCAATATTATTGAGAAATGTCCATAGTTTTCTCTGGTAATGCTGAGCTGTTTTGAGCATACCTGACACGTCTTAAAAGTGGCCTTGTGTTGCAATTGATTCTCTGGAAGTGCTCGACACAAGATAAGATCTCGTGCTGGTTTTAGTCTTGTTATGGTTTTAGGGAAGCTGTAGGTTTGATTTTTATAATCACAGTTTCACCCGTTGCCTAAACGTGTCTGAAATCAATGGTGCTATCCAGACGTTATGTCGTCACAGCAAGCACAGTGCGTTAGGCTAGCTTCGATCTTTATTTTGTTTACTTTATTCCGAGTCACTTTCTTGCTTTTGGCTGAAAGTACAGGTCATTTTTTTCCAGAAATGATTATTTCACCATAAATGTTCTTTAGGGCAGTGGGAGCGCTTTGGCTGATGTCGGACATGGTCAAATTGAATATACAGTACATACAAAATGTATACAGAACAGATGTTTGCGTTATTAGAATGGTGAAATTGTGATTATGAACTCCTTTTTCTGCTGGTGTAGGTTCTGTGTCTTAACGAAGAGGAGGATCATCATTCCAGCTACAACCAGCTCACGAGTGACTTGAACAAACCAGGAGACTCGTGCACGCTGAGTATTGCCAATCGTCTCTATGGAGAGAAATCCTCAGTTCATTGATGTAAGAGCGGTTATTCATTCACAACTCAAATAAAGGTCTAAAAAGTGTTCTCGGCTCTAATGTGACTTGCGCGTCAATTGATCTGTTATAGAAATTCATTAGTGACTCACAGAAATACTATCAGGCTGGACTGGAGCCTGTGGACTTTAAAACAAATGCAGAAGCCGAACGAGTCAACATCAACAACTGGGTGGAGAAACAGACCAGTGTGAAACTTTTTACAATTTAAAGTCCCTGTGAACTGAAAGCAATGGTCAGCTTTATTTTATTATTGTGATATATTTCTAAGTGAAACAGAATTTCAAAGACAAAATAGTGGGCATGGCTATAGTGTTTTCCATTGCATCATTATCATGATCAAATGCGTAACGACAATATGTCAAATCATTAACAAGCTAATTTGCTTAATAGCCCAAAAATCTAATTTTGTAAATGCATAAACAAAAGCAGAAGTTTGAATGATTTTCCAGTCATACTGTAATTCCCCTTTTAAACCCTCTTTTTATCAATTTAACCATTCATTGTAATTGTAGCAAAAACATACTCAAAGTAAAAATGATAAACCCAAAGTACTAAACATTGAGGCTTATAAAGATATATTAAATCATCATTTAAGTTATGTGTTTTACGGTATGACATCGGTTCAATCCTATTTGTTGAGCTGCCGACATGGAACCAGCATCAACATATATAATGTTTTGTTTCATTTGCTTAATTTTGTGCGGTAAATGCTGTAAGCAGTTTAGCTTTCTTAATTCCTTTCCTTATTTTATTTTTTATTCAAATTCGTTTTTTATTTTACTGTTGCTGATGTATTCCCTTAGCCTTAAATGTTTCGATGATTTCTTTTTCAGTTTGTTATTTTCATTTCAATTATTTATTCAGATTATTTTTTACATTTTGCTCAAAATAATGTGAAACATTTGTAATTGTAAAGCCGTGTGTCATTAAATTGTGAGTTGAGTGTACTGTTATACACTTACGAAACAGATTTGTTTACTAACAAATTAAACAAACTGTATTTCCATCTGCTCATATAGTAGTGCATTTCACTTTCATTTGATTTTCATTGTTCACGCAGTGAATTTAATATCCATGTGTATCAGGGAAGATCAATGACTTGCTGGCACCAGGGATCGTCAATGATCTAACGCGTTTGGTCTTGATCAATGCCATCTACCTGAAGGCCGATTGGGAGAATGATGATCGTCCTTCCAAATGAGATTGAGGACGACACCACTGGCCTTCAGAAGGTGAGACAGGAGAGTTTTGATCTGTGCTCTTTCACAAATAACACCATTAAGGTATGATTGATTCATCACATTTCACAAAACACATCTCCGGGCATGCAGTATTATTAAATGCACACCACAGAAAGAGTGTACTACAGATGTAGTAAATTATTTGAGTTGGAGTCATCATGACTAAGCTAAGCAGCCCAGTGCAGTTTTTTAAGACTCGCTCGAACACCTTCGCTCACAACAAACCTGTGGAAACACAAACGCTTTTTTGTAGTTTGGTTCAGAGGTGCGAGGAAAACAAAGATGCTTAAACAAACAGATCACGTTGGCCCTGTTGAAACAACGACCAGACGTGATTTGAAATTCACAGACGTAAAAACCTCTCGTGATTATGTGAGCGGGAAACATGTTTGACCCTCAGGGCTGCCATTGAGGTTCGAATGATTCATAAAAGTCTGTATAGGTCAAATACATATTTTTTAATACTGATATAAAGAAAGTGTGAATAAGAAAAGCTATATTTTTACTTGCTTTGTTTGGTCATGTCATGATCCTATAAAATAACTTATAAATACAGTCATGTGTTGCAGCGGCGTAGCCAGAACTTTTTTTTAGAGGTGGCCAGGTGGACCCTGTGATTTTATTAGGGTGAACAAAAATCCTTACAGACAGAAATTCTACTGTGATTTACACCAATTCTTCATTACACATAGTTTGCTGGTCAAAATCATGCACAAAGAACGTAAAGTAAACAATTTATTTGCAATGCTTTCATGTGCTAACATTATTTTAAAATAATTTGCTAGCTATCATTTGCAGTAAGTTAGCTTTTTTTATAGAAAATAAACACTGCAGTACCCCAACTTAAACTTTCGTGAAAATGTAATTAATGAATGAAATCCAGTTAAACAAGACTGATTTTACAAACCCACTTTGAACAAACCCACAAGCCTTCACCTGCTGCTGGTGAGTCAGGAGATGGATTTGGCATAAATAAAGGTTGTCGTTTTTACCCGGTGTGTAGTTTAAAACACATTGCTTCATTTTAGCAGACTGATCATGACATATTGTACTTACAGGAAGCAACAAGATTGTTCATACTTCATACAGAAAACAATGTAACACCCAGATAACATCTCTGTTGTCAAGCATGAACATGACAACATCACACTTTCACACTCGAGTATTCTTCATCCTGGTCATTACTGAGTTTCACTTCAGAACACAAAAGAAGATATTTTGAAGAATGTTGATAATCAAACAACATTGAACCCCATTGACTTCCATTGTAGGGACAAAAAACCACTGAGACATTTCTCAAAATATATTCTTTTCTGTTTCTTTTGAATTATAAGATGAGGTGACGAGCTTTAAAGTTTTTGCATTCCATTTGACTTTTTTTCCCCAAAAAGTCAAAATGTACACAGCGTGAAGAAAAATACATCACATACTGTAAATCATTTCTCGCAGAATATACGAACATGTCAATTCCAAGGCAACGACACCTAGAGGACTTGGCTTTCCTCTGCATATTATTTTAAACAACACCAGTTTTACCGTTTTTCCTCATTGGACGTTAGCGTATGTCTCACAATTCTAAGAAAAGAAATCAGAATTGTGAGATATACTGTATACTCACAATTGTGAGGAAAAAGTCAAAACTGTCAGACAAGATGTCACAATTACCTAAAGAAATGACTTAAACAAGAAACTCACAAACAACTATCACAAAACAACTGTCGTTGATCATTCAGGTAAAGACAGATAATAAAGATTCAAGGGTATGTACAGTATGTACATTTTTTAATGTGGCAATTTGTAAATATTAAGTCATTTTGTCTTGTGGAGTATATGTAAACTTCTATTATGTGAAATAGCTTATTCAGGACAGTACTAAATAAAATTACCACACCATTTCTATGAAACCAGATCCCTCTTATTTTATTAAAATTATTCCAATTTTCCATATTCGGCAAGAAGTATGAAACTTATGAGCATAGCTGTAGTTCAGGATGCTTTTGCAGATGGTCAGAGTCAGAGAATCACAGATCACTGTTTACATGAATTACCCGTTACAGTTTATAATAATGTTTAAATGACATTAAAATTCAAAGTAATCACTTTGGGTATCTAAAATACGTTTGGGATGTAACTGTAATTTGATTACAGCCCATTTAAAAGTAACTGTAATGAAAGACAGCTACTCGAATTTTGTATTTTAAATACGTAACTAAGTTTCATGTATTTGGTTACTCCTCAGCCCTGGATATAAAGAACACCAAATGTGCAGTTATTGGAACACTTTCTAGAAAATGCCTTCACAAAGCTGACGGTTTGTCACACTGTAACTCCTGTGCAGTATTTCCCATCATCTATTTTCTTAGTTGAAACCAGTAATCTATAACATATATCATATAAATAACATTTTGTTAAGACCATATTAATAGGAGCCCCGATAGCAGGAGAGCGTGTGAAAGCCATTGAATCATTTGTTAATGTTAATGCATGATAATATTTCCTGTGGCTCAGTGGTTAGAGCGTGGCGCTAGCAACGCCAAGGTCATGGGTTCGGTCCAAGGGATTGCACGTGCTCCGAAACAAATGCACAGTATAATGCAATGTAAGTCACGTTGGATAAATGCGTCTACCAAATGCATAAATGTAAATATCACTTTTGCACCCGCAAACAATGTTGAAAAATGTTTGAAATTTCAACAAATCACCATTTTTGTGAAAATGCTGTATTGGCTACTATAAATGTTTTAAAAGAGTTGTACCTTAACATAGTACAACATGAAATATAGATTTACATATTTACTGAGTGCCACAGTGTGACATTTCTAAGAGCGTGTGCTGTCTTCTCCTGCCCCGACCCTTAGTGCCCTTTTTTTTGTTCCGGGCACTGCCCCTCAAAATGTCTGTGCACGGCCCTGCATGAATCAGTTTTCCCGTTGTCATACGTCAACATTCCTCTTTCACGAGGTTGGGCGTTTCAGGGCGAGGCGTCATTCTTTAAAACAACACCAACCCAAAACATTTCATTCAGTTGTGACACACAGGAGAACTTCAGAGTATTTTATAGGTAAAGCTTTTGTTTCATTCATCTCTTGGCTACATTTGACACTGTTTCGTAATGTAATATCATTTATTGATTGTAATACAGCTAATAGAAGTAACATATTTCTGCAAAGATATGTCTAACAGTAACTATAATGTGAGACTAAATTGACACTGTGATTTTATTTCGTACCAAAATACATTTTTTGTTTATTTTTCTACTGAACTTATATGCATCTATTGGTTATTTGCAGTGAATCGTTTTTGTATGATTAATCTCTCTTTTTCTTCGCTCAGGTTGTGAAAATGGAGTCCTTGTCTGCAGCAAACACAGAATTCTCTCTCAATCTGTTCAAGAAGATCGGTGAGAAGGGAAAAGGAACGAATGTCTTCTACTCTCCTCTCAGCATCTCTTCCGCTCTGGCTATGGTGTCACTCGGTGCCAAAGGAAACACGCAAGCTCAGATGTTACAGGTGATGTCATGTAGTCCGGCTTTCTTTCTTTAACGTGCAGAATTGTTGGGCGTGACAAGAATCTTTTCTTGCTTAGAATAGTAGTACAGCTTGATTTCTCTTCATTATGTAACCGTGACTGGGTGGGCCGGGGTTTGGAACAGGAATAGGTGTAGATGACAACTGATATTGTGGACATATTTAATGTTTGATTGCGTTTAATGGCAAGTTTTTAGAACGAATTGTTTTGCAGCTTAGTTTTAATAAAAAGTCTTTACCGTATGCTTCCAAAGCACAATAAATTCTCTTTCCTTAAACATAATGAACAATCCTCTCATGATATGAGCCCCACAAACAAGCAAACCTTACAAACGTGTCAGTGCAGTATTTGCCTGTTATTGACCATGAGGTAATGTTTGAATAAAGTTTGTGCATGTTCAGACGCAACTTGGGTTGGGTCATGTTATGGTTTTAGTAAAGCGTGCAAACTGAAATCCCTAATTCTGCAGTCTAAAGGCCTGTCCACACCGGTACGATAATCGCACGCGCTTATCGCCAGCGGTTTTCGGCGTTCATACCCAAATGATTTTCACGGCCGATGAGCCGAGTGAACGTGCAAATTCACTCCCTGACATACACCCCGGTACACAAGGTGGCGCTGCGTCTCGTTTCGGAATGCTGCGTCCTCCGGAGGTGTCATTTGAAGCCTGCTACGTCGCCAAGGCGCGATTATCGTCCCGGTGTGGACAAGCCCTTAATGTCTTAAATCTGAAGTGTTTACATGCAGGTGGTCACAGCTAGCTGAAAAATAAAAAAATCCTCATCACCTTATGTCTCATTTCTATTATATTTGAGTTGAATCTCGAGCTCTCTATTATGAAACAACTTTTACATTCAATTCTATTCTGTTTTGTTATATTTGTATATAAGTTGTAGTTATTTATTTTTCCACCAATTCTGCTTTAGGTTCTGTGTCTTAACAAACTTGTTAAAGCTGACGGCGCAACGCCTGGACCATCAGCTCAACAGCCGAGCCCGAAACCCCAGACAGCCGTCAGCAGCAAGGGTCAATCTCAACCGCCAATGATGCAACAGACCCAGAAATCACTGATACCTGACTTCCTCAAGGTTCATATATATATATACTGTATATATATATTCATATATAATAACCTCATGTTTCTGGTTCTCGTAAACATACAAAGAGAAAGTGTATGTGTGTGTTTTGAAGGCAAAGATATGCTTACAAATATGTAGCTGAATGTGAAGATTTTGTGTTGTGATCATTGTGTTGTTTTGTTTGTATTTACTGTGGAAGCTAGGTGAGATCTGTTTTGTATCACTGTGTTTTTATGTTGTTACTCTCAAGTCGAAATTTCCTGCTCAGCCAAAACCCGGAAGCAAAAGTGAAGATCTTATTCATTCCAGCTTCAGCAAGCTCATGAGTGAGTTGAACAAACCAGGAGTCCCATATATGTTGAGTCTTGCCAATCGTCTCTACGGAGAGAAATCCTACCAGTTTATTGACGTGAGAGCGGTTGATTCATTCACTCAAATCAATTCTGGACATGTTCTTAGCTCTAACGTGACTTTCGCCTCAAATGATTTTTGTTCTAGAAATTCATTAGCGACTCGCAAAAATACTACCAGGCCAGACTGGAGCCTGTGGACTTTAAACAAAACGCAGAAGCGGCACGAGTCAACGTCAACAAGTGGGTGGAGAAGACGACGCAAGGTAAAACCAGGGTGAATTCTTCAATTGTGCTGTGTAAGTGTCTTGAATTGGCTTTAACTTATGTACTTTTATCAGGAAAGATCAAGGATTTGCTGAAACCCGGGGTCCTCGATAATATGACGCGTTTGGTCTTGGTGAACGCCATCTACTTCAAGGGCAACTGGGAGAAAAAATTCTTAAAGGAAGCCACTGTTGAGCAGCAGTTTAGACTTAGCAAGGTGACATTACATGTTCTTCTTGTGTTCTTTATATCAAGTTCAATATTATGAGATACGAGGGATTATAACATGTTCTCATTGATGATTGGCAGAATGAAACGAAGAAGGTGAAGATGATGAACCAGAAGTCAAAGTTTCCTCTGACCTTCATCCCAGAGGTGAACAGTCAGATCCTGGAGCTGCCGTATGTCGGGAAGAATCTGAGTATGCTGATCGTCCTTCCAAATGAGATTGAGGACGACACCACTGGCCTTCAGAAGGTGAGACAGGAGTTTGCTCGTTCAAAAATGATCATTCGCAAATCGACAGACACTAACTTGATTCTCTTATCCAGCTGGAGAAAACACTGACCTATGAGAAGCTCACGGACTGGACCAAACCCGACAACATGAGCGTACAAGAGGTTCAGATATCTCTGCCCAAATTCAAGCTGGAGGAAACGTACGACATGAAGAGTCTTCTGGAGAGCCTGGGAATGGTGGATGCTTTTGATGTGGGGAAGGCAAACTTCTCGGGCATGTCCGCCAGCGACGATCTGGTTCTGTCTAAAGTGATTCATAAATCTTTCGTTGAAGTCAATGAAGAAGGAACAGAAGCAGCGGCGGCTACTGCGGCCGTTATAATGACCAGAAGTGTAATGATTCCTCTGTTTTTTAACGCTGATCATCCGTTCCTGTTCTTCATTCGACACAATCCCACCAAGAGCATTCTGTTTTATGGACGCTTTTGCTCTCCATGAGCTGTGTCATTCTGTTCCTAAAAGAGTGTTTATTTTTGCTTGTGCTTTTCCTGTGTTAAAAAAGATCAATTAAATTGTTCTGGAAAAACTTCTCACCATCTTTTGTAGAAATGCGTACAAGATTCCTTGAAGCAACTTTCAAAACGCAAAAAGTATTCGTAAAATGTAAATAAAAGCGTTTTTAAAGGAGAAGGAATGTTGAGGGTGGAAATATTAGTATATTAGTATAAATATTAGTATATTATACTATAATATATATAGTATAGTATATTAGTATATATTAATAGTATATTATATATAATATAGTATATTAGTATATATTCAATATTAGTATAAATATTTCATATTGTTTTAACTAGTAAGCACTGATATATTTGATTTATTTTTCGGATTAAGCAGTAATTCTGCATCGCGTGTTACACACATCCACCACTAGATGGCGATTAAGCTTCTTGTCTTCCTGACATGTTCATTGTTCTTTTAATCAGTATACTCGCAGACATACATGCCCTGCGTCCGAAATCGCCTTCTTCCATACTATATAGTAGGCGAAAATGAGTATGAGTCATGAGTAGTGTGTCCGAAACCTCAGTATGCACAAAACAGTAGACGAGAAATACCCGGATGGTCTACAAAGTATAGAAGTGGATTATGTGGGCTATAATGACATAGCCTACAGGTCAATGGGGAGCTGTGTTTCCAACATTTACATCGGTTGAGAAATGTAAAAAAATGTTATTGTGCTTTTTATCCAGAAAAAAAGCTGGTTGGGTGAAATATAAACAAACCCAACCATTCATTTAGAAAATGTCTCAACGTCTCAATCTGACTCAAACTTGTTCACAGATGAAGTTTTGTTATATACCTGTATATTTTATTTTCTAGAGTAAGTGAGTCAAGAATAGGTCTATCCAGTGTTTCAGTTTGTCGCATGTTTTTTACGTTGTTCCCATCTTTTCAGTTGTTTCAGTTTTCATGATCCTTTATGATTGCATTAAATCATTTGATATAAAACAGCACTATCTGGCCCATAAAAATATTTTAGAGGTATAAAATTTATCCTTCACTGATTTTTCACAAGATTTCCATAATCATGAGAACCCTGCCTATCAGTTGCTATTAAAAAGCCAATAACGACTCCCATGTGACAACTTTATATTGTGTTATCTTCAATTATATTGACTTTTGATTTCAGACTTGACAAATCTGAGCTCAGTTTAAGACATTGTCGAGATCTCGTCTGAAACTCTTCTGGATCTAGTTCTTTGCATTATATATTTCTTTCTTAAAGGGAACTGAGAGAGACTCAATATATTCACAATGGGATTGACTTTATAAATGCTAAATAAAACGGTGTAACTATCACAGTGTTCATAAACTTTGAAAAATATTTTTACTCGGGGGCCGCCATTTTGTTTTGCTTCAAAGTACTTGACGTCAAATGGTGGCAACCTAAACCCGTTCTCTTGACATTACAGCGAGGCAAATGTTTTCCGTAGATGTAAATATATATCAGTATTGTTCACACCAAATGCGAAGCATCGCGTTTCTCGCTCTTCATTACCCACAGGAATGTTTTTTTATTTTTGCTTGAGTGACACAAAAAACATTGCGCAACGTGAAATGTCTTCATGCATCTGGACGTGTTAAACAGTAGGTGTCAATGAGCTCTTCGCGCAAATTTCGCATTGCCCGGGGCAAGTTTGTGTCTGTTTACGTCTTTGCATTGATTTCTATGTAATTTATTCGCACTAATCACTTAATTCGTGTTTGGTGTGAACGCAGCATTAGAGCACACAAATGTCAGGTATAGGCTAAACAGCTCCCGTCAGATAATGACTGAGACAGAGACAGCATTAACATCAAAAAGTCCAAATCTGGATTTGTATAAATTCACAAAGATTTTTGATTATTAATATGTTTGTATTGTTTCTGACCAACAAGATTAAAATAGACAAAATAGATTAAAAATACACCAAGTATCGTCTTTATTTTCTCTGTTATTTTAGCATTATTAGCATTACATATTTTTATTTTACAGCACCTTATTTCTACAGAAAAACTGATTACTGTCTGCATTAATTGTTTCAGTTTGGCTGCCTGTGCGTGAAACCGCTAACGTAATCGAAAAAGAAAACGGCAGCCTCCTTAGGTTAAAATGAGTATTACATTTTGTCTTTTTTTTCAAGAAATGAAAATATTTGATGCGTTTGACAAATGCTAGTAGTGTGAGGCTATTACAACCTATTAAGGCATACAAGTCTTCCTAGTCGGGGATCCCTTTAAATCTATATTTTTAAAAATTAAATTCACAATAACTTGACAATTAGGAGAAGAATCCTCATAACACGATTCACAAACCATAAGTCTTCTATGTTCTAGCTATAATGTCAAACTATTGAAAATCAATATTTTATTGATAATTTATATAAAATGATTTTAGTTTGTACTGTCTCGCATGCATCTTTTCTACAGAATCTAGATGTGCTTACATTATGATTTTTTTTTGTATTGGTTTACACATATTTGTCATGGTAAGCACCCACAGAGTCCAAAAGTCAAACATGGCAAACGCAGTCAACAGTGCTATTCATAGAGGGTTCAGTATTAAGCAGAAGACTCCACACGCCTCTTTTCATAAAAGTTGTGGGGTTTTGTTACTGTGTTGAACGTTTTGGCTTCCACATAAAATGATATTTGCAGAAACTGAACACATTGTAACACATTGATGACAAATATTTGCTGCCAGTCGTGGTGGTGACAACTTTATGACTGCACACATAAATATGCGAACCACACAGTTACACCCAAGAGAACTCATGTCTTTTTATTTGGGTTTTTTTTTTGTCCTTGTTCAACGATAAGGACAAGTTTATTATTTACATAGATGGATGAGTTTATAATTTTTCATGTCAATTCTATTTGAAATGACGACTGATATGCAAAGAGGGTTGGATAATGACTGAAGGCTATGACGTTTCATTTGAATGTTCACAGATCAACTTTATCTAACATGCTGTTTTATGGCATAATCTAATAAGATTAACTAATGTTTTGGAAACTGGATGGATTTATATAGATGCTGGTTGAGCGCCAGACATTATTTATAAGAACGACAACATCATCAATACTGCTGAATATTCCAGGTGAATCCAATGATTTCATTTCATTTCTCTGCTACTCTTGATGCAGTTGAGACTCTCTTCAGCATAGATATTGCACATTTATTGATTTAAATACAGTTTAGCCACATTTCCACATAAAAGCAAAGTTTTACAATGTAATTTTTAAACACCCTTGAATCTATTTTGACCGCTCATTGACTGTCTTGTACTCTCCTCTCAGCATCCCTTCTGCTCTGCTGACACACAAGCGCAGATGTTACAGGTCAGATGTCACGTTGAGAACGAGGAGAAATGGAAAAAAAGGGATGGAATTGTAGAAGTCTGTTTGTGTGTGTGTTCAGATTTTTATGAGCTTGTGTATCGCTGTGAGAAACCTCAGCACTGGAGGGTGCGACTGACTGACATCATGTCACACGCTGGATGTGTTATGATTCAGACAGCTGAGTATAGATTGTTGACTTGCTCGGTAAAATTGTCTTTAGACTGTTGCTCCACCATGAAGAACTCGTGATATTATAGGTGTCCAAAAATGTTTCTCAAAGAGAAATCCAAATTTAAGATTAGAGTATTATGGGAAAATTATAACGTTATACATTTAATAACAAAAAGGTAAAAGCCTGTTTTACGTTCAATTGAACTTTAAACTTTTTTCGTTCACATGAGTGTAAAGAAAAGGCTTGACATCATTAGTTCTTAAAGCTGTCATTATTTTAAGCTTGTATAAAGGGATTGTTAGTGATGTATTCACAATGGACGTTTGAAACAGTGAAGTTGGAATGATTGATTTCTTCATTCTCTCATCAGGTTCTGTGTCTTAAGATCTGGATCACCAGTCCAGCAGCAGACCAAGACATCTGTCCAGAGATATTAACTTCACGAGTTTCATATCACAAACTGTGTTCGGTGTTTTTTTAAAATGATTCGTCTGGCTGTGGTAGATTTTTATGGATCTCAATGTGATTTGATGATGTTGATGTAAGCTGAAGTCTTATCATCAGCAGGAGATTCATTCCAGCAGTGATTTGAACAAACCAGAAGACTCGTGTATGTTGAGGCTTCGTCTCTATGGAGAGAAATCATTCCACTTTATTGATGTAAGAGCGGTTTATTCATTCTTACACTGTAAAAAATGATTTTAAATGATTTAAAAATGAAGTTAGTTCAACTTCAAAATACTAGTCAACACAACGAGTTTGCAACAAATTCATTAAGTGAACTAATATTTTTAAGTTGAACTAACTTAAAATTTTAAGGCAACCAGGAAACTTATTTTTTTTAAGTTGAAACAACAAAAAACAACAAATCATTTTTTACAGTGTACACATGTTCATTCTGTAAATGTTCTCTAGCTCTAATGTGACTATCAGTTCACTTGATTCATTAGAGCCTCGCAGACACTATCAGGCCAGACTGGGATCTGTGGACGAGTCAACATCAACAACTGGGATAAACAGACACAAGGTAAAACCAGTGTGAAACTTTCCGATTTTCAAGGTTAAACATTTGTGACCATTTCCGTCCTTAAAGATGTTTTTGACATAAACAATAATCTCAGATTTTTCAAATCTGAACAGATTTTTTTAAAAGTAGACTTCATACACTTGCAGACTTTTGAAAGTTTCAGATAGAAACACACCAAATCTGCAAACTTGCACAGACTTTCTGCAACAAGTCCAGACTGAAAATCTGAGCAAAAGTCTTGTCGTGTATTTTAGCTTTAAAGTGATCCATAAATCTTTTGTTGGAGTCAATGAAGATGGTACAGAAGCGTCGGGGCAACTGGTGTTGTCAAGAAGTATACAAATCTTCAATGCTGATCACCCGTTTCTGTTGTCCAGACGACACAATCCCACCAACAGCATTCTGTTTTACAGATGCTTCTGTTCTCCATGAGTTCTTCATGCTGATGTGATCACTTCATACTTTAAAACCCTTGTTGCTTTATTGCATTACAAATCATTTAGTTTTCAACACGTTAGCCTATTCCTGACAGCTGAAAGTGTGAGATACATTTTGCGAATCAAGAATCGTCTACTAATTGACTACTTAATTGAATTAATGCTAACTACTTATTATGTAGATTCAGTCTTTTAATTCAGGTATGAATTTTGTTTGTGATTCACCAAATGTGAATGTTGCAGTTGGGTCCAATCTGGAATGTTAATTTTAGATCAAACCCACTAAATCTCTTATACAATCAAAGGTTTCAGTTTAAATCAAAATAAACACATTTGGAGCAAATTTATCTGTGTGAACTTTATTATTACGTTTACTGAACCATGTCGTCTTGGCATTCAGACATGTTGTGATAAAGGAAACAAACTTTTTAAATCTTTAAAATGTATATATATATTTTTGACATTTGTTAAAATCCATGCGTTTTCAGTTTGATTTAAGGAGCAAAATCTATTTTGCACACAAGCTTAGAGCGACCCTTTCGCGTGTTCACCGGCAGGGGGCGACAGAGCGCTTGTTAAAGACGCGCGTCCATCGCGCTGCGCGATTTTCTGTACGTGTAGGACCAACATGTACAGAACACAATGTTCTCCTGAAACTGAACCCTGCTGTCACATTATACAGATAGTCTTTGTCTGCATGTATATCTCTGTCCTTTCTTTAAAGCCATGCACGTCTGCTCTTACTGCAACTATGCCATTTACATTTATTCATTTAGCAGATACATTTAATTCTTCAAAGCGACTTACAAATGAGAGAGCATGTAACATTTTGTCACAATTCTACATCAAAAAGTAAAGCTATGCTTGAAGGTATACAAAGGGACAAAATATGAAGATGTACAAATACCAATATGCAAAACACACGCAGATTGCAATACAATTTTTTTTTAAAGGATGTATATAAAGCCATGTTTATGCAAATATATATGTGGAAAGGCTGTGGAAGCTGTAACAGCAGATTAATAATTGTGTTTCTTTGTGGCCTGCTTCTGCCTCAATATGCTGAGAAGTTGATTTACTTTTCTGTTTTCTACACTTGAACGTATAACAACATACAAATAAATATTACAATGCATATGCAAATACTATTATGTGAAACACATCAAAATGTTGACCTTGTTTTCATTCAATAGCCTTAGGATTGTAAAAGGAAATATTTTGCTGTGACGTTTCTTTTATTCATACGATGGCTTGTTCTAGTCGAGCTTGCAGATCAGGAAAATGACTGAGATGTTTGTAGTTCTCTAGATCATTTGTTATACGTTTGCAATGCGTTTGCCTTTTGTGCAGACAACTCAACAGTACATTTGCATACTTCAAACCACATCCTATCAAGAAATAATACATCAATTGCAAACAATTCAAAATGTTCCAGTGACTTGCATCAATTTTTCAACTGGCTCAGTTCAAGTTCTGCAAATATAATAATCCGACTGTTGCCACAAGTGGCGCACTTATAGAATCACAGCTGAGCACTTGAACACTTTAGGTGCAACAAGTCACTGGAAACTGTCAGAATTTTTTTAGTCTGCTAACGAAAACACATGTGTAAACACATATATAAACAAATATATACACGTGTGCACTATGCTGTTGGCAGCACAGGGTGTTCTCTCTGTAAATAGATCTTTCAAAACAATATGACCCTACAAGAATCCAAACGCTGCGACCTTCCCTGACGTCTGATTTAACATTTCTCATTTTTATTTATTACGTTTAGAACGATCATGTCATAAACCAGAAGACGCCGATAAACGATTAGCAAAAGAGCTTGACAGCTTTTCTGTGACAGTAGTATTTCCACGCAGTATTCAGCGCCGTATTCGTTCTCTCAAGTTCTTGGAGCTCAGTTGGTAGAGCATTGCATTGTGATCGCAAAAGCCATGGGTTTGATTCCCAGGGACTGATAAAAATGTATAGATTTAATGCACCAAATGACAGAAAAGTGAAGAAGGAAATTCATACGGGTTTGGAATGACATGAGGGTTAGTCAAATACAATTCGATGTTTTTGTGATTTGTCAGACAAGATTTCTGCTTTGAGGGTTTGTTGATCATTTACATTTTTTATCCAAAGCGACTGACATTGCATTATACATTTGTTTCTGACTATGTGCAATCCCCTGGGATCCAACCCATGACCTTGGCGTTGCTAGCGCCACGCGCTAACCACTGAGCCACAGGAAAGCTGATCAGAAATCCTATAGGTGTAGATAAGGGTATGTAAAGGTGTTATGTAAAAGACATGTGGGTAAATATAGACGAGAGAAAAAAGAGCTGGTACGTGACATACATCAGCATATGGCACATGCTTGGATGTAGAGTCCTATTGCAAGTTTGACCTTTAACCTCAGTCACCTTCACCTCCCCCAAAACAGCTGAACTGGTGTCCAGGACTCACACATACTTACCGCACTTCTACCGTAAGAATCCAGTATTCCAAACCTGCTGCATGAATCTCAAGAGTAAATCTGCAGGGCTGCTCATGTGACACACAGAGATATTCTCACCGAGAGATTTAAGAAGACGTTTTGTTTGTGGTCTTGTCAAGGAATGTTGCACTGAGTCAGCATTTTTCTCTCCTGTTCGTGTTTGTATTCCCTTCACCCTCCTGTCTCTGCTTCTCATGATAACTGGTTCAGACTGGCTTCAGATCAGTTACTCTTCAGGTTTCCCTGCATGTTTCAACTCACTTCTTAATCAAATGCCTTGAGCGCATGTCCTGGCAACCCTGTGTGGCCTCTCTCAAACACGCACACACACGCACACGCACGCACGCACGCACACACACACACACACACACACACACACACACACACACACACGCGCGCGCACGCACGCACACGCACACACACATTTATTCTTATAGAGTGATGTTTGCAGCACTGTGTGCATATCTTACATAAGCACAGAAGAAATAGAATAAAATAAAATAAATAAAGACAGTTTGAGACTCGGTCTGCAACAGAAATGTCCTTTAGTGTTTCTCTGGGGTTTCAGTATAAAGAGGGTTGAAGAGACCCCGGTGGTACGTGACACGATAGAAAACTCTATATATTACTGTCATTTACATTTCGTGTTTGAAATACAATTTCAAATGTTTAATACATGATTGATAAATACGGAATACATCTCATTCTATGTGCAATTTTAAAATAGTTTAATGAATTATTTTGTATTTATCATTGGTCGATGGAACTCAAACACAGAGCGGGAGCAGACAGGCGCTTGTGAGACTCTCTCTCCCTCTTCCGACGAGCTGCGTGCAAATTAAGTTTACTTTGTATTTCTGCACTTGAACCGCTGTTTAAAGCTGTTGTTATCGCTAATTCAACACGCGTCGATGAAGCGCGCGTTGCGATGTATTTTTGACGCGTCGCTTTGACAAGAGCCGCTGCAGTAAAGTGAAATGCTGGGTTCACACCAAACGCGAACAATCGCGTTCCACCCTCTTTATTACTCGCGGGAAAAGTTCGTTATTCGATTCGCGTCATTCGCATCGCCTGCCGCGACTTCGCGTATATAAGCGTCTTTGCATTGACTGTATGTAATTTACTCGTGCAAACCGCTTAATTCGCGCCTTTTTTTGTCTTTATCATAAGTTTGTAGTTTTTCTGCAAGTCCCCTCAAAGTCAATAAATCCCCCATGTTTACAGTGCACTACAGAAAAGTGTTTTGTGTTCACTATTACTGACTAACTTGAGAAACATGAACAAAACAAGGTTCTTTAGTTTGAAAACAGCTGGTAAATAAAGTGTTTGTATTATTAATAATACATTAGAATTGGAAGACGAGGTGTAAAGATAAAGGTTCACAGCTCTAACTAATTTGAGTGTTTATTCCTGTGATTTTCTGTGGTGGTCATTAGGTGGTATTAAAGGTGGGACTTGATCTGAAAAATTTGAGGACCACTGGAGTAAATGATGAAAGAATTTTCATTTTTGGTTCACTGTGCCTTTAAAAATATGTGCTGTCATATATGTACAATGGAGAAATTGGTCATGAATTAGTATAAAAATGATAACAACAATCCAGGACAGATTTGTGCATCTTATGTAACTCTGTCACATGACCCGGCATCAGACACACACATGCCACATTTAGCTGCTGTCGCTGTGATAAAATCTTCATCCCGTTCCATTTCAGATCAACATTTGTGACTTGTGTTGACCGAAAGTAGAAGCGACACCTCCTGCATGAAGCGCGTGAATGAAATAAATTTGGCCGTCGTCTTGTGCCAGTGGCAGTTTCGGCTCAGTCGGTGCATGCCGTGCCTCAGATGTCTTCCAGCATGTGGCGTCCAAAAAAGAATCTAGCGGTCACATGTCAGTCAATGCGTTTTTGATGAATTGATCGGGGGTGTTGTCTACACATGTCACAGCTTAATAGTTTAATAGCAGTTCTTGTGAGGCTGCCAGGAACAAACACCAGCTACATAACAACTGTATTTTCAAGTTCATTGAAAGAGGTTGTTTTTGTTAGGACTTCAAAAGGTGTTTTGCCTTTTTATTTCTTCATTTTAGGAGAAACATCTGAAGTTGATGCTTAATAAAACAACGGAGAACTTCATCAAATCTCCTGAGCTGTCAAAGAGAAACGTCTGAGCAATAAAAGTATTGCTCTTGGCAGTGATAAATCCTCTTAAATAGCCCTCAGAAGCTTCAGTCATGTAACAGTCATAAATCCGGATGTGTTACTTGCTCTTCAGTTGGCAGGGTGCTTTATGGGGACCATCTCTGTACATCTTGGGGGTTTTTGGATGTTCAAAAGGACTAACAAAGCCGGGATTTCCCTAATGTGGCATAAAGGAAGACGGTTTAGGTCTCTAGTGTGTTGTGTTTGTTTTGAACAAATGTAAAACAGCCTAATATCTGATGTGTGATTTATGTTTTGCACTTAGTCTCAAAAATCTATACTTATGAGCAGAATCTTAACACTTTAAAAACTTGTGAAAAGCATTCATCTCTATATGTTCACATATTTTGTGTTGTGTAGTTCGTGTCATGTTCTGTTTTTCTGTGATTTACAAACGCATAACCGTGCCAACACAGTTGTGGTTGATATTTCCATAAAACATCAACGTTTCTTTTTTATTGCATCAGTTTGAAATGCACTCGACTTGTTTTTAAAAGATGTCCGAACTGATGGGAGAGAGTTACTCACAATAATCTTTGAATGAGATTAAATTAAGATCCAGGGGACGGATTCACAAAACATTCTTAAGAAAAAGATTCGTCTTAACTGCCGTATTTTTTCTTAAACTGTCATTTAAAAAAAAAAGTTTTATTCCCGAAAAAAAAATCTTAAGGCAGTTCTTACATTTTTTTCTTAAGCATGCGTCATATTATTCTTATGAAAAAATGAATATGTTCTTGAGAAAATATTTGAGAACTCTTATGAAGGAACATTCCTATGAGCTTCCTATCATTTATCTGAAGAACAATATATTTCTTATAAGAACTTATATTTCGTCTTGAGAACAGTTTTGTGAATCCGGCCCCAGATTTGGAAAGATCCGAAAGGATTATGTTGTGATCTTTGTTCTCTTTACATTTCAGTTTCTCTATTTTACAACATGGGCCCAAAAGTTATTTATAATCCTTCCAAAACAGAGCGGATAATGGCTGTTCATGTTGGCAGGAATGTTTCTCTGTGTGTCTGTTGGCTGAATACCAGATCGGCTCTGTGCATGAAGTATAACAACGACTGCTTAAAAAAACATGGAGCAGGGAACTAAACTAAACTAAACTAATAAAAAAAATATATATAATAAAATAAAATATAATATACAATAAAATAATATGAAATAAAATACAAAATAATATATGAAATAATATAAAAGAAATCATAAAATAACATACCATAACATAAAATATAAAATAATAAATAAAATGTGATGTATTTGGGTCAAATCAAAACAATGACCATAAGGTCAATAAGGTCATATGAATGTAAGATTGCAGACTCCAAATCTGTTGCTGTTGATGGTTATATCATCGCGGGTCACGGCCCACCAGTAGAACAACTGAGATGTAGGACACACAGCACAGTGTGTGAAGTAAGAAAGCACAACGCGTGATTTAAACGACTTTAAAAATGCACGAGAAACAACACATTTACAAACATTTAGCTGATGCTTTTATCCAAACTGAAATCTTGACAGCATCAGTCTCACGGTGTTCAAATACCTCAAAGCTTTCATCATATTTTTTATATTTTAAATCAAATTAAAGCTACTGTTAACTCAACTTTATTTATATAGCGCTTTTACAATTTTCATTGTTACAAAGCAGCTGCACATGAGACACATTGACTATAAGCAAAATAATTAAAGTTGTACCTGCAGAAACAAGAAAAGGTTGAAAACACAGAAGACAGACATACCCACATACAAAACACTCCACACACACAATACGCACACGCACCAACACACACACACACACGTACGTACACAGACAAGTACGCACACAAACACACACACACACACGCTCAGTGAGAGCACACATTTAGGATAAAGGAGAGAGAAGCACAGGTCAAATATAACAGACTATAAATTCCTATATGCAATATTAATTAAGTAAAACTTTAAGATTCTAAAGCAGCCCCCCCGGTCAGGCAGATAGTGCAAAAACAGTATGCAAACGGTGGCGAGGAACCCAAAACTCTAATCGAGAAAAAAAACCTCAGGAGAACCCAGGCCCAACCAGGGGATTCCAGTTCCCCTCTGGCAAAAGCTGCTGCCTCTGCACAAGCTCCAGAGAGCTTGCACAACAAGGCTAAATAAAATAAATAAACTTAATAATAAAATAAATTATAGTTTAAGATTATCATTAATATAACGTTAACGTATATAAAGGTCTTGTTTTTTATATCCGTCTCTTCTGTGTATTAACAGGCTTTTTGGGTGTGTTTTTAAAGCACAAGCAACCATGTGCACAGCCCTGTCGCCAACGTGATCCCCATCCTTTTGTTTCAGCAGCTCACAACAGCAACGACATCATGACGCATCACCGGGCGGCGGCATTTGGGTTTATGTCCTGAGCTCGCGTGTCAAAGCGCCCCAGCAGTACTTTTGGGCACATTTGCCCAGTGATCAGAGATGAGGGGGAGGAGCCAAAGGTGGCGGGCGGAACAAAACGTGTCACGCAATGCGGCCTCGGCCTGTCACAGGACATCACATCTGCCCTGAGCATCCATGCGAACACGGAAAGCAACGTGTCTGATGTTTTGTATTGCAACGTTTTAGGCCTAAATTACTCAGCAGGACAAGTCTGCAACAAATTCGCATGTTGGGGTATAGGTTTGGTTAAAAGGAATAGTTTACCCTGACATGAAAATTCTTTCATCATTTACTCATGTCATGCCAAACCTGTGTGAGTTTCTCTCTTCTGCAGAACACAAAAGAAGATATTTTGAAGAACGTTGATAACCAAACGACACTGAACCTCATTGACTTCCATGAACACAAAACCACTGAGACACTTCTCAAAATATCTCCTTTTTGTGTTGTGAAGAAAGAGTCATATGCAGAATTATAACCACACGAGAGAGAATAAATGATGACTGGATTTTTATTTTTGGATGAACTGTTCCTTTGAGAAAATCAGTCACTAAACTGAACATCAGCAGCAAATATCGTGTGCCGACAGAGGAAGCGGTTGCTCGAGGCTATGACCACTTCCTGCTCCACCGTATATGCTTCTGTGGACACAAACTTCTTTAATAATCTTTCCGAGAGAGACATTCAAAACAGATTTTATAACAACATTCTTCTAAACATGTGTTCTTTATTCAACCCTCTTTTGTATCTCGGTTATTTCTCCTAGACATCAATGAGATTAAATGGAGAGCTAATGTAAACGTTTACTCAAGTCTCATCTGTGTCTCAGATATTTCTCTTGAGAAAGAGTCAGAAATGTGCCTGTCATTGGAGTTTGAGAAGAGATGTCAACGTCTCAAACTGAGCTCAGATTTGTCTCGTCTGCGATCAAAAGTCAATATTCTTGAAGATCTCAATATGAACTCAAACACTTCATACATTTGTTTTAAACCTCTATACCCTTCATGCGTTTCAACAATAACACTCATTCGATTCTGTTTTAAACAATTTTATGAGAAATATCAGAAGACAACTATGAAACAACTTATGAGCAATAACATTTTTTTCTCTGAGAAAAGACTTGCAGGCCATAACGTTGAGGTTGTTCAAAAGGTTCACAGCTTTATTTGTTCATCGATTCTTAAAAACATAACAAACATTCATCATAAATCACAGTGTTATATTAAAAAACTATTAGAAATAATGTCATGGATTGCATGCGATTGCACAAACACACAAAGTCAACTTTAAACGTCTAACAGGAACTGCTGGATTATCCACTGATCAAGACAATTAAAGATGATATGAAATCTTGTGTTTAGTTAGAATGAAAAGTCCCCAAAGCAGTCATGGTGTAGTATCGTAATCGCTCTTGATAACACATCGTCTAATACGGAGATGACAAGTGAGGTGATGCCTTCGTGTCCTCAGGTCTGTGTGAGTTTTGGGTGATAAATCTAAAATAATCTCTCATTCTGCTGTCAATAGTTGATCGGTACGTCTCAAATCCAGAGGTCGCTCCCTTTATGGCTCACAGTAGCAGCAGTATTCCCTACATGATATGCATCTGGAGGAGATAAACGTCTTCTCTAGAAATCTCCGGTAGTATCGATCGACTCTCTGATGCATGTACAAAGTCAACTATCAAGATATAAAGACCAACAAACCCAAATAAAGCAGGTTGCAACCCGCTGAGAGCTAAACTAAAGTGACCCTAGCAGACCCAGATTGGTGGTTAGTGAATGCTCAGAAATCAGTTTCTGATAGATACAGAGAGGGTGTAGTGTGACAGAGACTGGACGTGGTGATCCCGCTTCAACTTCACCTCCAGTCTGGCTTCTTGCTTTCCTTTCCAGAAACAAACCAACGAGGAGCACCTTCATGGCGCGGGCTCGTGCCCAACCTTCTCCGTCATCTGTTTGGCACTGTAGTAGGAAAGGCTGAGACCCATGATGGCCAGCATCATGGCGATTTGGTTGGCGGAGCGGTCGCGTGTTGGGGCCTGCACCTCACCAGCTACCTGTCTCTGCAGAGAGAACATCAAAACAGGGTCAGAAAGTTTTTTTTAAGGAGTATAATCAAGGCAAACCTCTCCTACAGCCACGAAAAAAAAATCCCATTTCAAATGGTCATTTAATCATCACTTCTAGATGTATTGTGGTCATTTCAGTCCAGTGTCTGTTGAATTTCATCAAAATCAAACCTCAGGAGTGACAAAGTCATCCAACAGCAATGTGAAAGACTGGCAAAATGCATGAAAACCGTGAGAAAAATCCAGGTTATCAAATTTAAAAAAATATTGAACTGTTCCTAAATACATGTAGAAATATGACCGTTGTATTGCTTTCGTTTGCATTTATGCGCATAAAATACTGCAAAATTAGGGAGAAATATTGCAAGTAGTTCACAGAATTAAACAAAAAATGATCATTTTACCTAAACACACTAAAAAAAACGAAAATAATTTTTAAATGTTTTCCTCATTTTTATGCACATCTAAAGTTCACATGCCCATCCAATCATAACAAAATAATACAAATAGAAAATGAGAGACTCGCTGTCTTAAAGCCCGTTTACAAAAAGATCGATACTGCAGCATCACCAAAGAACACTAACGCTTTATTTATTATATTGCCATTTGAATGTGTGTGCCCTTTAAATTCAAGTGGATTTTCATTGGTTGGTTGTTTTTTGTTAGCTGAAAAAAGCTCTAAAAATGATCAACAATATAATTAATGTGTATTTTTATTTGTTATAATTGTGGCGTTTCATTTCGAAGTCACTTTGGATACAAGCGTCTGCTAAATGACTCAAAATGTAAATACAGTGTGGTCTCTGCTATTTTCTTAAATTTAGAACAATTTTATAACTTTGGGATGTTGGAAGAGTTGGCGTAAGACGGCTAGTTAAATACACTTGGACAATGATTGACAGGATCCTCCCAAATCTACATTTAGAACTTTAAAACTTTGTAGAATAGTTTGACTTCCTTATAAATGATGTTTCCTCTGCGCGGATAACCAGATCAAAGTCATTTTAAACCGCAGGAGTGGAACAATACTCTCTCTGTATCTAATCGTAAGCAGACAATGGTGTTCGGAGGCTAACGGCAAAAGAATTACAAGTTAGGAAGGCTCCTGGAGGTCTGTTAAACAGCATGTGGCCATTCCATTCAGATCGAGTAAAACTGAGGGCAAATCTTCATGACAGGGCGGTGATTTTAACAAGATTTATTAAAGCAAGCAGGTTAAGACAACGATAAACCTACTTAAAGAGTTTAGACTAGAGAATCTTTCTAATCTTAAGGCAAGTTAAATATTAACGACAATGTTGCTCTTATTTTAATGTAGCTAAACCACGCTCAGTGTTTGTTTCTTGCATCATCTCAGCGTCTATAAAACTCAACGTGACATTACAAATGGCAGAATTTGAACCAGATTTGAAGAAATGTATATACCTGCAAAAGTCGGAAGTATCCAGGAGTCAGTCTGCCAAGTCTGATGATCATCGCTGTCGTCTTTGAACACCAAACAACGAAACTAAATCTGCTGATGGATGTGTAACGCTGAAGTGATGCGAGACCTGCAGATAAGAAAAGACGTTAAATATATTAAAACCCAGATTTCCAAGCAGATTTCGAGCCAAACACAGAATCTTCAATAATGAGAGCATCAATGCGTGAGAACTGAAAATGCAAAGCCGCACATTAGAATAATCACAAAACGTTTATTCAAAGAAACTTGGCTTTGTCGTAAAGTGAACCCAGAGAATGCATGAGGACGGTCGGTACACTTCTAGCCGCAGGCAACAATCCCAAACAAATATCCAGATGAGTCCGGTTACATCTTTATAAAGAGATCTGAAGAGATGCGTTGGTTTGATTCAAAGTAGACAAGACCCCGACAAACTCAACAGAACAAAAACTGAGAAAGATCCATCTCGACGTACAATATCTTTTACAGCAAAACAAAGGAAGGACTCAAGCAGAAGTGGACGGAATGGACAGGGGTCAAAACTGAAGGAGGAGAGAACGATTGACACATGTCTGCATCTACCAACCTGACTGCCCAGAAACCAAAAAATCCGTTGATGTTCCTCCCCAAGGCAAACTATGCAGTTCTAGCAGTTGAAGTTGGACTTAAACGGATGGAAGAACATCATCTGCAGCCTGCGCATGAAAACACTAGAGGAAGTTTTGCTGGAGCTCCGCCCCATTATACAACCTGTCATCTTGCAACCAGATTGGTGGATTCTCGCTCTCTCTCTCTCTCTCTCTCTCTCTCTCTCTCTCTCGCTTTACCATGCACAGCTGTCAGAATTCATCACGCTCGCACATGTGCACGCCTGCTTCACCAACCACCTCAACGCTGATGAAACTTGTCAGACATTATTTTCTCACCAACCTAACAAGAGATCAAAAGAGCGATAAGTGAGAAGCAGAAGAAAGGTTTTTCGTTGGGTGACATCGGTCGCTGATACCCCAACACCAGTCCAGCACGTGACCGCATTCACCTATCAGTACGCTTCGATATTTCCGACCACATGGCCATGCGTGGTGTGTTTTTGTTATGTAAGGCTATTTCGCATCACTGGTCTGAAATTACAGAACGCATCAGGGCATTTTTTCCAAAGTGTGATGTAACCATTAAGGTCATCTCCATGAACAGGACTGACCTAAACCTGTGCTTCCTAACAAGGGACCTATTGGAGTTATTTTCTAGTTCAGTCAGACTAGAAGTTACAATGACTGTACAGAGAAGATCAATTGCACTAAATAATTTCGGTTTCTTTAAAACTACCAAGCACGTGAAAATAACCAGAATGAAAAAGAAGCCAATACCAAACCATAAGACATAAAGACGATGTTGAACAACCCAAAACAAATCGATATTGGCCGATGATTAGGCTACTTTATTTTTAATAGCTTATCAATTGATCAAAACCTCAAATTTTAGATTCCACCCTCGGCGTCAGCAGTTTTTTGGAGATGCAAGTTTGTTGTAGTATGATGAGACCCTCGGGCAGGTCGTGCCGACACTCGACCTTAAAAACACACTATTATTCACACCTCTGATACTAAAGAATGTGTGGCAGAACAAGATTAAACACTTAAATCTTGTGAAACCAGTGGAGAACGTGTCTGGATCATTGACATGCGACTCCGAAATCCAGGCTAAAGTGACCAAATTTGATTATGAAAAAGCACCAAATTTCGATTTTAATCTGTAAATTTACTATTTCCATTTCTGACATGGCCTTACTGCATTGTCAATATCTCAATAGATATCAAGATCATGGTTTCAAAATATTAAAATTATAAATAAAATGATATCTTCTACATTACGTAGGATGTAGAAAGCAGCAAAACACAAAAAATGACTTGGGTTTTCACTAGCAGGGTCACATTTTTGTCTCAAGTCTCTTAATTCGTATTACAATCATGAAATGTATACAATTCATTTCTTCTTTTAAAAACAGTGGAAAACATCATTATTTGTTAGGGATGTAACGATTCACTCAGCTCACGATGCGATTCTGATCTCACGATGCGATTTATTCACGATTTATTTTTACAAAATGAGTTCCCTTGCATTCTTTCTTAAAAGCTTCACGTTTCTTTGTATAATAAAATAATGTTTTATTTCAAATAACAAAACTAAACTGCAATTTTAAAACAAATTAATAATAGAAAAAGTCTCTTTAATATAAACAAACTAATACTGTCTGAGCTTTTCTTGGATTTTTTTGCATTTAAGAAATATCAGCATGTCCACGTTTAGGTTTGCAGTGAACATGGCGCCCCTGCTGTTCAACAAATGTATTGCGATTCAGTTCACACCTCAACCGATTTGAATCGTCACACATTATAATCGATTTTCAACCGGCTCACGGTGAATCGTTACATCCCTATTATTTGTCATTAAAATAAAAAAAGAGAGAGATAATCATTTATAACCCCTACAAAAAAAAAACATTCTCTGGTAATACTGTATTTGCCCAAGCTAAACATTTGTTTTGTAGCCAATCATGGCACAATCCATGCCTTTAACTGGATAATCCCCCTCCCCCCAAACGAGACACGAGTCTGGGGGGCTCCTCTCTCAAACAATGCCGGTGGCTCAGATGCTTACAGTAACGCTCGCCCGACCCGCGGCCGGCCATAGAACTGAACATCACAGATCTGATCATGCAAACAAAACTGTTCGACTTATTTATCATTTATAGTTTAAGTGAAAGTGACCTATTTGTCAGATACGGTGACCCATACCAGAAATGTGACCCATCCAGAGACTAGTGAACACACGTACACAAGTGGGAGCAAGTGGGGGTAAGATGCCTTGCTCAAGAGCACCTCAGTCGTTACCCGCCGGCCCAGAGAATCCAACCGAATTGTATATAAAGTCGGTACACCAAATATATATATATATATATATATATATATTTATTTATTTATACCACGGGGCTGTTGAATGCTTCATTCTGATTGGCTGACGAACGTTCGACGGGTGTGCATTATTTTTCAGTTAAACGCACACCTGTGAAGGTGTTCCAGGTCTGCTGACCGCATTACAGTTCCATATCACTTCGCCAAGTTTAGCCTACTGTCCGCCAGTGAATATGTATCTAACAACAGACACAGTGACTGGCAAATTCCATTGTCTGAGAAGAAATAACTATTAATATTTATGGACAGCATGAACATTTGAACAACAATGGCGAGAGCACTGTACAGGACTGTTGCAGATGAAAAACTAAAGCATATATCAAAGGTAACGGCAAACTACATGACACAATCAGCGGGTTAAAGATAAAACACGAAGCACAAAAATAACAACAACAACATGTTAAATTCGTCTGTGGAATGGGTAAACGGGACTTAAAACACACAGCAGGAAGCTTTCTATGCCACTGCGAGAACCGCAGCTGGCGCAGAAACCTCCGTGTCACTTTTTTCTCTTAATACTTTTCTTATACGACAGGGGTGTTAAATACGACGAAAACAAATCAAATATAGATACTTGTCTTTTCACTCTCAGTGAAGCAAACGCGTGTGCACGTGCACTGTCTGTCTTCCTCTCGCTCTCGGAAAACTGCATATGCAGCTCAAGCAACGCCTTCAGATGAGATGCGTAAGAAATTAGTTCTACCAGCAAGAGCATTCCGGGACAAATACCATACAAATGTCTTGAGATAAAACATCGTAACAACGTCTTGTGGTATCAGAACAACGTCTTGTGGTGTTGTGACCGTGGTATAAGCGGAATAATTGACTCCGGTCCGTTCAATTATCGAAAGTTAATGCACACCCGAGTTGTAACGGCCACTCCGCTTCGCGTCGTGGCCGCATTACCACCTCGGGGTGTGCATTAACTTTCGATAATTGAACGGCCCGTCGTCAATTATTCCTTACATATATATATATATATATATATATATATATAGTTTAAACATTGTGTCTTGAGACATCCGACATGACCCATCAATCTACCATCGACTGCAGACTATTTTTAAAGTACATTTTTTGTAAGTGATGCAAAACAGTTAGTGAGGGTCTCTACCCTAGAAAGGGGTCACAGGAGGTGCATTTGCATTTGCAATGCATGTGAATAGTAAATTGTAGATGGTTCTCTGTCTTGGTTTGACCGTTTGTGACTGGAGACATGAGGATTCATGACCAGCATGGGGTTCTTCTCAGCAACAAACACTGATAGTGGTAACAGCCGATTAACACATTTATGTTACTTTATGAATGACACAAGAGAAGTGGTGTTCATAAAGTTAAGAATATGGGACCATTTCTGAGAGCATATCATTTCTTAAAAGGTGCCTAAAAATCAGACTTTCAATGTTAAAAGGTGACTTTTGTATGATTTTAACACCTACAGTCTGTGATGTGATCTTGTGATGTAAAGAAGCTTGTTCCCTGCTATATACTGCATTAAAAAGGAACAAAGTACATTTGGGCACACTCCTGCTCACAACACTAAATCAAGTTGAAATTAAACTAGTTCATAACTTGAAGACCACCAACACGTGTGCAACTACATCACTACAGTGAACAAACATGAAATGTTACTGTAATGTTTTTTCCTCTAAATTGCATAACAAGCAAATAACCAAGGCATCCATTGAGCTCCTCTTTTACATTCTGAGTTCACATTATTTCATTGCCAAGAATGCCAACTTTGATCGTTTCTTGTTTAACTTTAATTTATGTTCAAGTTTACATAAACATTTCTCAATTACACAATATCTATTGTATTCATCCCCAGTTGCACAAGAGAATTCTCAGATTTGACTTGCACATCAATGAATGAAACGTTAACTTAAAAGTACTTTGCAAGCTAGTTTTAGTTTCAACATGCACAAAGAATGAATTAAACGTTCGTTTGGTTTTTACATTAAGTGGATGACGTATCAGCTATCGTCAACACACTGGTTCACTTCATTGTGTTGTTTTTTGCGTAAGTTAGTTTGTTGCATCTGGCGCAAAGCTAAAGCGTCACATTTAACAACCATTAACCCCACACATGAAACAGCTGTTTGATTGTTATAGTGAGGCGAGTCACTACACGACAAACCAGAAAAATCCTGTTTCAAGTTTATTAAAACGGGGATCTACTATCAACTTTGTATTGCTGCTTTTTGCGCAATATGACTTTTGTAAGCATTGCTTACCTGAAGACAGGCCGCTGAGTGGGATGAGATGAAAGATCCAGAAAACTAAAGGAAGACGATGTTCCTACACATTAGCCCTATATATGAACCAACGTCAGCCTAGGCCCTATCGCTTCAATTGGGGGCGGGGCTAACCAGTCACGTTTAAGACCATGTGGACGTGCAGACCCTGGTTTGACTTGGGGGAACACGGCATGCACGTCTTCCACGTTTGCAGTAGTTTCAATCATATTTTTTCATGCGCTTGGGTCAAAGTTGACCTGGACCTTATAGATTGCCAGTAATGTATATACGTGATGGAATTGCATTGGATGGTCAATAAAGAATGATGATTTACTCATTATCATTATCAACATAGCGTCATTCTTGGGCAAATTTGACTTTACGTTTACGTTTTATCTATCAGTGAATTTGCAAACAAAGGCGTGAATCAGAAAAATGCCGCGAAGACCGAGATTCAGCCCGATATCGAGTCGGTCGGTTTCTAAAGTAAAATCTCTCTTTACAGATTTAAAGCTGTTTACACGGTAAACAAACCAACATCTCCTTTCAAACTCCTGTGCAGGTCAATCAACACAATAAGGTCGATGAAAATGTTGACATCTGGTGCAAAACCTTGCGTAGATTCTTAACAGTAGGCCTGTATGTGACGGTGGGTTTCAAGAAGTAGCCTAAGGACACGTCACTGACTCGACGCGTTTGTAGGTACTCATATGACGTCAATGACAGTTAAATTGAGAAAAGGAGTTATTTATTTATTTCCATAAACGTTTAAATTTAGAGTGGGTTTGTGCTCTCCGTAGGAAATGTTTTTCAGTTTTGAAGGGAATTTTGAGAAATGTTTTAGATTTTTGCTAAAAGTTTCCTTTGGTTAGTGTTTATTTATTTTATAATTAATATGTATAAATTTGCGTTTAAAGCGATAGGAATTTACATGGGCACATTTGCCACAAAGAAAATCGCATCCGTACAAAGTTAAACGGTAAAAAAAAGTCTACAGCCCCGTTTGACAGAAAAGGCTTAGCTTAAGCCAGGACTATGCCTTAGTGGAATTAGGATATTTAAGTAGCTTTTATAAAAATGGCTCAGTAAAAGACATTACTGGTGTGCATCTTGAGACAAAGCAATGGCAATGGTATATTTTAAGGTATGTCAGTGCACGTTCATTTCAGTTAAGACAACTCAAACTTTCATTCTAGTCTGGGACTAGTCTTAAACCTTGTCTGTGAAACCGGGCATACATGTGTCGTTTCTAAATGAATCAGAAAATTGAGCACATGGTTTTAATTAAACGTGTAGCACCGCTTGCTGGTCATTGAATGTATTACAATGTCGTGCTGCGTGCCTGATGTATTATACGACACTGACATCTAGCGAGAAACACGCGTAACTGCAATAATGCACATACGGATTTCCTTTAAGTAAATCAAGCTCTTACTGAATAGCATTTTTATTCTTTAATTATTCAATCTACAAGACTTTCATTGTAAAAAGCCAGTTTACTGCAGCTTTATTTAATTGAGTTTATCACTGCTTTTAATATTTGTTTTTTTTTGTCACAGGTTTGACACCCAACCCTGATGCTCCCCACAATACAGCTCAAATTCAGTTTATAGGTAAGGTAATGATTGAAATTGTGTATTCACAACCACTTATTTCTTCTTAGCTAATATGCTAAGATCCTTATACACTGTCAAATGCATTTAAGATATCTTAAGAGCTTTATTTGTAAGTTTTATTTATGTATAGTCAGGCTTGTAATCAAAGTCGTATATAACATGAACTACACCATGTATCAAGAATGCATGCGAGACGACAACAAGAATGTTTTTTCAGGACAGTTTTTTTATTCAAAACCATTTAAAACAAAGCATTTTTTTCAGAGTCACTGAATATCCTTCCACTTTTCAGAACATAACTTAATAAAAAAAAGACAAGTTCAGAACACACAGCTGTAAAGATAATAAAAGTTCATGTTGCAAATTTATTCATCATTGTTGCCCTATTATTCAATCTTTTGTGACACTTTCATTTCTAACTACTTTTTAAAAAAGAATGTAAAAACGGAAAAAAAACAGTATTTGTAAGATTAAATGCTAACAAAATGGTGAAAAGCCTTCCTGAAAACATTTGAGAAACACTCTTAAGCTGCCTTTGAGAAGGTTTGGTGTTTAAAATCCAAGGATAAACTAAGAAAGAAAAGAAGAAAGATAAAGAAATACACAAACTTTAGAACAATATACTTGCATTCACCGCTTTGAAAACAGATTCAGCAAGGGCAAATTGTTTCGGCAAGACGGCTTGATTTAAAAAAATGGGATACAAATGGATATGAATGAAATATAGTAACTCCGGTCAAATCAATCAATACATCAAAAGCAAGTCAACAAGTCAACTATAAATGTTATTCTTAATATAAAACTTGGTAAAAAATAGTTATTTCAAACTGTACAGTCACCAAGTACATAGAAGGATCAGACACTCGTTAGCTTTTCATTTGGCATCGGCAGAAGCTTCAACCTTCTGTGCCTAGAAGAAAGTGAGAAATAAGACTTATTGATGTCACGTTTATTTCGTTTGATGCCATATTTATGCAATTTGTTGAAGATATAAAACATCATTTTACAGTAAAGACCTAGACTAATGATCTAAGTGCTTTGCGCTATTGTTTAAACCCACCTGATCTGCCTTGGCATCCCCATTTTCAGAAGGGTTGCCCTTCTTCCCCTTGGCCACCTTCTGTATGACGAAAACAACAATAAAACAACAATAATATTAACAGACAGTTTAAACGGACTTTGATGTTTTCAATCTTTTAACACTTTGCAGTTTGTTACGAACGGATCTGTTGACTAACAGGTGGGCAAAGCATTATGCTTTCAATGCACAACGCAATGACTAAATATTTAAAATATTTATTGAGAATAAAAGACATAAACCTATATGATTACCTTAGGGGCTGCTTTCTTGGGCTTTGGTTCAGGCTTAGCAGAAGCTGGCTTCTGTAAACCAATGTAGGGAGATTAATTAGGCTATATTCAAAGTGTTTACATAAAGTCTTACTGTAGTAACCATATGTGAAAAAAAAAACAAATATACACTTACAGCGGACAGCCTTGCTGAGCGTCTTGTTGGCTGCAACACAATAATATGAATTTAACATACACCGAGAAACTAATGATATATGCACAAGAAATATACTAAAATAGAGTTTAGTACAATGGAAAAGCAAATAAATAAATAAATACTAGTAAAAATAAACAGTAGTAGTAGTAGTAAATATGCAAACCTCCTCCTTGGCTTTGGCGGCCTTGTCACCGTCAATCTGCAAAAGAATCAAAGAACACGAAAGATTAGTCAAAAACGACGATTTTCAAAATGAATGAAAAACAAAAATTACTGCCCGTGACAGTTACAGGACATGACGTCAGCGGGGATAAACCGCGGTTGTTTTTCATAACGGGCGAGCCCTTTTCTCTGCTGACTTTATTTCTGCTCCGCGTTCCCGCGCATATTCAAATTCAAATCGGGACTGTAAGTGCGCGCGGGCAACATCGCTTCCTTTTGTTTGGCTCCATCACTACGCGCCTTTTAAAGGAATGGCGATTTTCAGCCCACAGCACAACGTTCTCTCGTTTTTCTTCAAGAAATCGTCGTGACTCGTTTAAAAGCAAATTTTACATTAACGCCGCATGTAAAAACGAAGTTAGACCTCATTTAAAAGCTGTTCACTCGTAAGGCGCCGTCTTCTGCTAGTGAAGACACAGGTGCTGTAAAGATGGCAGCTTGACGTTTCGACTAGGCGTACTGCACAACACAGCATTAGTCTCAGTAGAGCAAAGAAGCTTATAAGAGTATGAGAACATATCGACTTTGCATCGAAAATTCACACTATTGTTATTTTAATATGATATCTTGTCAAACGATAAACAGAATGACTTCAAATCGTAACGCGCCTTTTCTCACATCTTGAACACTAGCACAAATCTGCAGCGTTATAACTGCAGTAATATTGGTATTAAACATAATATTTACATATGCTATGCGACTATGGAAGTTCACCCTGCATTAACAACACTGTATAATCTGCAAAGATAGAGATCCAGACGGATTTTACAGGATTTACCGCCGTTTCGTTTTAGTCCAATAATACTAAAATAATAGCACTGTTATATGGCTATAATGTTTGCGTTTTCAAAGGCAACTCGTTGCATTGTTTCCTTATTCCAGTAAACCATTTTTTCTAGTCTTGTTTTCGTCACAACGCGGTAAGATTGACAAATCGCCTGACAGTATGTAAAAGCCACTGTCCGCCATTACAGAACAACTACACAACCACAACACATCCACGAAAACAGAAAAAAAACCATACATGTTTACAGATACAAATACCAAAAATCCTAACTATTTTCAAAAAATGTTTTAAAATAATGCTATATATCCTTACCTTTCTTTTCGGCATCTTGACTGCAAAAAATCCGCGAAAAATTAATACGTGGAGAATATTTGTGTAAATAATGCGCCGGTGAGCAACGCTGTCGTGCACGCCTCGCCGCGGTTCGCGTAAAATACAATAACGGCTCTATATGTTTTATTTAAGTTTTTATATTGAAATTTAAGAAAGAAACCGGTTTAAACCAGATTTTGCATTTTCGGCTCAGGGATTGGCTGCGAAAACGATCACGTATCGCTGGGCGTTGCTTATCTCTTAAAGCAACAATGACTGAATTCTCCGGTCAGGTTTCAGAGAGCAGAGAGATGCTGCACTCGTCCGGGTCAGAAGGACGCCCTCTGTTGGCCAGAAGAGATTTAGAGCGGGAATTTCGTTTTAAATGTAGTTTAAATACAGATCATCAGTCAAACGTGCTTTAATGTTACTGTGACTATTTGTCTGTAATTTAGAACAATAGAAAAGTCATCAGCAGAATAACTTGCGCACACGGTAGTATGCCATTTTTTATGGTAAAATAAATCATGAACTTCTTAAAACGTTTCTGAGCACATGAGAACATACTTTGATTACTTTTGAAGTAGTGGTGAAAGAGTTTCTATTTGCTGGACATTTTGTGAATACTTTCCCTTCACTATTCATCAAACGGATCTATTAATAAAAAGTATTAAAGTTTAGTTTTGTAAAGGCATGCGCATGTAGGCACATTTTATATTTAATTACAAAACAAGCATTTAAGAATTTTTAAGAACACACAGTCATGAGTACAAATTTTACCGGCAGTAAAAAACAACCAGAACATTTAGTAGGTTTTTATAAAGCTTAGATATGATCAATACAGGCTTTTTTCTGAAAATCAAACCCATGATCTTACTGGCACTATGCAAGAAAATCACTGTAGTTAGAAACAGATCAAACTCATGGACAAAGTACTGTAAGATAAATATATTTTATTTGTTTTCTTATCTCTTTAAGAAATGGCATTGATTGCTAAATGTGACCAATAATTCATCCTTATGGTGACGGAAACACAAACATAACATATTCTTATGTTTTTTATTTACCTAATTTACCTCAAATCTCAACATTCTTCTCGCAAACTATCGTGATCTTACTCTAGAACGATCTCTTGTTCACAAATTAGTGAGTCATAAAGAAACCCTGTGTGCATCTATGCAAAACTGGCAGCCACAGTAAAATGACTCATCTATTGTATTTTCTAGCATTTCTAGTTTGCAAAAAGAAAACCCCGCAGTAAATCAAAATGGATTTATTTAAAGATTGATAATCCAGGTCTACAGGGGTCATTTCAATGACAAACATACATAATCTCTGCCCCATAAAACGGGGTGAAACTTCCTTCCTCATCTCAAGTATTTACATATCTGTAAATACAAAATGTTCAAGTCTAAGCAACGACCGTCTGGCTGCTTAAATCACTGAAGAAAGTGTCTCTCTTGTGCTGAAGGGCATCCAGAAAGCATTGCACCCTCTCCTCTCGTCTGGCAGTGTAGTTTAGCAGCGCTGTCTGATGACTCTGGGCATCCAGAGGCTTTCCATTCCCATGATGCTGCAGGAGTTCAGCCACACATGTGCGGTCCGCTTCCATCTGCTGTCGTACTTCATCTTCTCTGTGCAGCTCCTGAGCTTTCTGCAACAATTAGACACAACTATTGCTTTAATAAACTTTAAAATGAGGTTATGATGTTAAAGTTCCTTATATATTTAATTGATGTTATAATTGTAGTGTTAGGAAAGCATTTAAGCAATATTTCTAACTAACATTGACACAAAATGTACTTGAGCATTAAGCAACAACGGTAAAGGCTGTAATACAATATCCTGTGTCTTAACGTTGGTCATAAACATCTGAATCATTTGGAAAAAAACAATGCAACTCGGAAGCCTAAATTATTAGGACATGAATTATCAAAAAACAAAACTGCTACTGAAACATATACCAGAAAGTCATTCTAGCTGTGTGTCACTATAAAAGCAGAAACCGGAAAATAAGAGTATTATGACATACCTGGAGAGATCGATAGCTTAACTGGTACTGCAAAATAGCTTCACACAGATTCCAGAAGGAATATTCTGGCCACAGGACAGACTGGAACACTAGGCACGAATATGAGGTCTGTGGAGGTTACAGGGAAATGAAAAAAACATTTATAGTCAAAAGCTGCAGGTGAATATTAAAAATAATAGACGCAGCCGACGACATCTTTTTGTACTGTAGTGGCCACCGTCGTGTTTGGACTGAGAGATTCGTTGCAAATCTATAATACAACGCTAGTGGCCGATGTAAATCAAAAACTGCTCCTTTAAATGCTTCACTTAAAAGTGAACATTCTGTCATCATTTGGTACAAGTAATTACTTATTCTGTGTTAAGTTTGATCTTATTTTCAACTTTAATGTCAATGCACTTTTTTCCGTTTTTACAGTAAAGGGTAGTACTGGGCGGTTTGCCAAAAATCTGTATCAGAGTATTTTTGTGGATTTGGACGGTTTCCCGGTTTTTCAAAGTTAGGATAGAGCAGACGAGTCTGACTTTATAGCTGCTCAGCTGTGTATGTATAGAGAAGA